>NW_020187208.1:182508-194155 GCF_900000015.1 Plasmopara halstedii | reverse complement strand
TGTTGCGCCACCACTTTCGAAATGTGGCAGCATCAACACTCCACCCTTTCTTGCGAAACGTGAGGCACCGCGCGACTCGGCACGCCACCACCTTGCTCGCCGATTCACTTGATCGCCTCCTGCTTTTTTTCCGAGCTCAATTGCTTGATGATTGGTCGATTTCAAAATAACGGTCCAATGCTAAGGTGTTTACAGCGGCCTTTTTTTTGAACTGGTCTTTTAATCAAAGCGGTCTTGTATTTCTAGAACATTGTCGAAAATTCGATGGGGGCTTGTAATAGTAGAAGGTCTTCTACTCGTAAAAATCCGTTATTGTGTACTGACTGTCATTTTCGCACTTCCCCCAACAGCGAAGTTGAAAGCAAGGTATGGAGGTTGAGGAAGGTCCTGTATGGCCTGAAGAGGCATCCCCGACTGGTACATAATTGTGATCATTTTTATGCTAGTCAGGTATCGTTCAGACCATTGGGACGTGGTAAATGACACAACTGATAGCATTGCATAGCATTGTTGCTGTTCATCTGTATGAAAACGAAATGCTAATCTTCAGCGATGTGAAGTCTGAGTCGGCTGCGTTCCGAGCAAGAGTTTCTCGTCAGTTCTCGATGATTTAGTGCGACATTGCAACCACTTTTGTGAATAGAGCTTACGTGACGCAATAGCGGCTATATGCTGGTGATGGCCGCAAAAGAAGTATGTAGGTCTCATTACACGTGTTGTGAGTACCACACATCTATACAACCTGTATAGTTGTATATCCCCTTCAGTTCTGATGCACTTATCAGGTGAGGGTTGTTTAAAGCCTCTTGGCTATGATAAAAATGTCATTTCACCTTTTCTCCATTTTACATAAGTCAACGGCTCGCTGGAAGTTAGCAACACGCGGTGAGGCGTGTCAGTTGACCTAAGCCTTCCACAGTAAGGGTGCATACAGGGACGGTCAGTTCCCGTTACACTTGGTAGCACTAGTAGTCATTCCGGCGCCGATCATTTCGATGACTTTATATGTGGATAAAGTGGACGCCATCATCTTTGGATCATAGGGAGGAACATTTGCACTGGGGCTGCCATAGCTCTTTGCTAAGAGGAAGCTAATCTAATATCACCGATCTTACATTCTTTACAAAAATCGGTACGAGTGTAGCGGATCGTAATCCCCACCTCCAAGAGTACTTAAAACCTTAACAAAGGTTATGACGCTCTTCCGCTCTAAATTCGCAGTTATGGATGTCAACAAATCAGTCCCAATCCAGCCGTGATTGTCCACCTGAGCGACGGACCTCTCAAAACAGTGCTCTTCGTTATGGATCAAAGTCAAGTGGTTCAAGTACCACGAGGCGTTCGGGAAACGCCGGAATCCAGTAGATGCAGGCTGTTTACAGGCCCAGTATAAGTTCTTGTAAGTTTGGTGGTAGAATCAATCATGAGGATATAGCCCTTGAAGAATCGCTGTCTTTCCTTAACGACCCGAGTCAAAGCGGTCTCCGCGTGGTCACAGCGCGGGTGAAGTGTTACGGTCGTCTGTTTAAAGTCTTGATTGTGTCACGTACGACGCGCGGAACCGAAGTGTTGCTGAAAATGGTTCAGTGCTTTTGGATGCAATAAATGGTAGCAATGGCTTTATCTCTAGTGAAGTTTGCCACTAATGCGGTGGTAACAGCGAAAAAAATTACGGTAGATCTTTAACTGAAGTCTGTAGACTTCAACTCGAATGAAGTACTTATTACTAACCTTAAGATGGACAAATGGTATGACCTGATTATAAGTTTACCGTCGCTCGAGAAGCATGAGCCATGGATCAATTGGCGATCGTAAATGATCGAGAGTTTTGAAACTCTCGGAAGCTTGGATGTATTCAAAATGCACCACAAGAAGCGCTCATGCGTCCGGCAGTCGTATGCTGCTGGAAGTGGTCGACACTCCATTAATATGAGTCATGCAACTAACATCCCTCGGGTTAGGGAAAACACGAAGTCGTATGGTGTGGCCGCGGGTGGTCACTAAGAAAATGTGTTGATGTATCAAGTGGCGCTCAGAACTGCCACTTTTTTCTCTTCTTCACTTCTCTTCTCTTTAAAAATAAATGAATTGGTGGGCATGATGATTTGCCCAACGGAAAGAATATATAAGGGAGAGATACCGGCTGTTGCCCCCCTCAAGAAAGAAGAATGTTGATGGTATGTGTGTAATGGAAAGTCGTTGACATCGACGTTGGCTTGAAATGCTGGTACTCTCACTAATATAGAGGTTGAGTCAGATTGTAAGTCAGTGGGTTCAATTGGCAAAAAAATGATGCTTCACCTATTGTGTGGTTAAGCACACAAATGTGAAGAAATCAGCGGAAATCGGCGATCATGGAACTGATACTCCCGCTTTGGATGCGGTCGAGTCCGCGGGTGAATTAGTCCAGCGTACTACTCCCAATGTAGCATGCAAATATGCTGGTCCGTTTTGTGGATGCAACGACTGGTTATAGAATTATCAGAACAGATGTTCATTTGGCACCGTTGCCGACATTGGAAGAGTTGGTGCAGCCTGAGAAAGTCACGCATAACGACTTTATGCACTACCTCAAGTGTGATGACATAGCAAAGGTCCTGATGCTAGAGTCGAAGATCTATTCAGCGGAACTAGGATCATCATCAGTCATGGATGATACGGCTCTCGAAGATTTTTGACCACGTGTGGAATCACACGGAGGATGATTGCAACAGAAAATTACGCTTCTAAGTTTAAATGATGAGGTCAGTAGCCTCACAAAAAGCTAAAGGTCATAAATGCCAAAAGTAAGGTATGGGCCTTGTCGTAGGTCGAATCCGGGACATCTGGCACCCTAAGTGTGAATCACACCTTTAGACCATCATGCCATAACGCCGAAACGTAAAACACACATGTTGTCCTACGAGCCTGTGCTGTTTTGTATTAGAATCTGCTATTCTGAAGGATATAACAAATCCTTATTTATCACTTGTTATTAAATTCAAGGATGACGTTCTTTGTGCGAATCTGCCCTTTGGTCTTCTACCCGAACGTGAAACTCGACACGAAATTGATCGTGAATTTGTTCTAAAGCATGCAGTGCTTCGACAGTGGCCACTTTCGCCGGAGCAAAAAGCGAGTATGTCGATAAGTTCTCTGCTTAAAAGCAATCTGCTGGTTTAGTAAGGGAGTGCAAGTCCCTCACAGCACGCCTGCTTTTTGTGTGCGTTAACCAAACGGTTAATAGCATATCGTTCACTCCTATAACAATTTGAATGCACAGACGATTTACGCGGAAATGCCAATTTCGCGTAAAGATGTCACCATCCACCGGATGTCCGGCTGTATACAGTTTAGTGTACTTGATTTGGTCAATAAATATTACTCAATTTTGATGAGGGAGAAGAAAGTCCCTTTGACAGCTGATAGCACAACGTTTGTGATGCCACAAGGTCTATGCAATGTCCTAACAACATTCAATTGATTTGTCTCACATCTGTTCCGACAACTGCGACGCTTTGCACAATTATACTTTGACAATATTTTCGTTCATTTAAGGACAAAGATAGCAGATCTGCCGCAGAAGTGCACTTGGAGCACCTTCGTGCGGTGCTAGAATGTATTAGTGAACGGTTTTTGCAAGAGATTTTTGCAAAGTGTATTTTTGATGCTAATGAAGTACCGGCTCTTTGTTGTTATGTTGGTTAACATGGATTTCGTGCAGACCTTGAAAAGGCCGACGCAAGGAACCAGATGGATTTGAGGAAATGGATTGGTTTGTCCAATCACCTGAATCGCTCTCGCGTAACTACGCGGAAATGGTACGACAACTATCGAATTTGCTAAAGAAGGACGTACCGTGGGAGTGGTCATTCATCTGTGAAGAAGCACCACTCAAATCAAGAATAGCTTGGTTAAAGCACAATAACTTGCTTTACCAGATGATACAAAGCCGTTAAGCGTGGTGTGTGACGCTTCAAATTTGCAATCGGTTGTGCATTATTGCAGAACGACTAAAGAAGACACGGTCGTGTCGTGTTATAGCAATTGAGACAGCTGAAGCCAGCAGAGAGAAACAACTGTTTCCTCTACGAAGACTTTCTGGCAATGAAATATGCTTTGTTAAAATTTCATTTTCACCTCCTGTGTTCAACTCCAATTATCGTCTACATGGATCACTCAAGCTTGTGTTGTGCAGTTCAGTCGTCTCACTTAGCACAGCAAATGACTCGCTGGTTGTTATTCTCCGCAATATACAACTACACGGTTTCGAACAAGCCAGGGAAACCGAAAGTACCGGCAGACGCATTGTCACGTCGTCCTGATTTTATGCTGGCTCATATCATATATATCGAAAACGATATATTCGATATTATAACTCGAGCGTATGTTGAGGATGAACAGTGTGATCTGTTAATCATAGCACTGTCATCGAGTCAAATAGAGTTTCATGACATGCTTCCTGGTCTCTTGAAATCATGGTTGCATCGTTACGCATGGAATGGTGCTCTCTTCACTATGAAGTTGCACATGACGACGAGCCACGGATTGAGGTTCTCCACAACGATGATTTGAAGTATAGGATAGTGTAAGAGACACATCATACGCCGATAGCCGGTCACTTTGGCCGTGAGAAAACTTACCAGTCTCTCAGTGCACCATTTTGGCGGCCCCATATGTACAAGTGGGTGGAACGATACGTGAAGACATGCAATGTCTGTCAGCGCATGAAGAGCGCACGGCACACACAGGTGCCACTGCAAAGGCTTCTTGTTCGTACTGACTGTTGGAAGTCAATCGATCTCGACTTCATCTTTGGCTTGCTCGAGAATGCTGATGGTCATAATGGGGTGCTCGTCTTTGTTGGCAGACTCAGCAAGATGGTTTGCATTGCTTCGCCATCGATACTGAAGGTTCGTTAATCATATTTATGCAAGCACGGCTTACCAGACGCCATCGCCTCTGATCGTGATACAAGATTCACAAACTGATTTTGAAAAGTTGTATTGATTTCTGGGCACTCGCTTGGATATGTCCACAGCGGTATACCCGGAGATCGATGAGCAAACGGAACATTCTAACCGTGTTTTTTGGTTGGTGATGTGTTTAGAAAATTCTGTGCGGAACATCTCATAGAATGAAGTTCGTTATTACCATTGGTTGAGTTTACTATAAACAAGTTGGGTATTTCATCTACAGGATTCACGCCATTTTTTTGAATGGCTTACGACACCCAAGATTACCGCTTAGTCGATGAGTAGTGTCTCCGATGTAAGTGGGGATGAGCTCGGCAAATTGTTTCCTCCCAAATTGATGCGCATGTGAAGCGCAAGCACAAGGACGCCCTGAACTCATTCAGCAAGGGTCGTCTGAATGTGATCACACGGGTGCAAGATGCAATAGCGAACGCGTAAGATCTGCAAAAGAATACGCAGATTGACGAGGTCGTCACAGCAGTATGTCTTTTTGTAATAGGATATATGTACTACTTAGTACTAAGAACCTGTCAGACGATGCGGTCCCAAGCTTGAAAAGCTCGATGCTATTACCTCGTTTCATCGGTCCATTCCGAGTAGTGTCATGCCATAGAAATGCTTCCACTCTCGACCTGCCAAGATGGCTAAGGACACATCCAGCGTGACCTCAAGCCCTATCATCGCGACGACGCAACTTCCAACCTGGATATGACGCAGTCTCATACGAATACGGCTTCAAAGCCACAGCTTCGGCACGAGTATAAAACGTCGAATTTGTGGCGTCGTCGCCTCAGCATCATCCTCAGAATCACAAGAATCATCGTGAACGTCGGGACCAAACGAACGATCGCTAGAGTCGGAATGTCGACAGGAAGCAGATGGCTGCTGATTGCGTTGGCTGTTGCTCCTAGTATAGTATATCCACCCAAATTAGACAAAAATTGTGGAGCAGTCACGGAAGAAGTAGAAGGGACGCCCTATTCGTGCACCCCCCTCCACCATGTCGAGAACGTGGTGCCGGAGAGGAACATCCGCGACTGGAAAGAGCTCTGGATGAAATGGCTGGACTATACAGCGAACGAGAATATGTGTGAGCCTCGCAGTCGTCTTCTTCGCTTCTGTCGCGATATCGCTCTCGCGTTCGACGCTGGTCCGATCACGGCTTCCGCTTGGGGTAGCGCTCCTTCATCCTACCCCTCTGTCGCTTTCGTCGTAAATCCGAATGATGACCGGAAAACTTTACGTGCATCCTAAATATTAGGGTGAACCCAAGTCTGCGCTGTGAAATGCGCAAATCGAGAGCGCATATCGCAGACCTTATACACGTCTCTAGCGGTACTCGCGCTTCGCAAACAGTGGATATCTACGGACGCATAAACCCCCACCCAGAATTGAGCGTCGATTGTCTGAATGGAACCCAGATTGGGTTGGTAGATATGTGATGCTTATGGTTCACTTTCAGCACGAGTAATCGGTCCAATGGCACCAAAATGCGCGATTTGAGTGATTCGTCGGGCACCCATTCGCCTGAAGAGTTCGTCGAACTATATGGTAGAACTGTCACGTCGGTCGCCAAAGTCAGCATGACTATCGAGTTCACGATAGCGCAAATACACTGGATGACGTGGAACTGGAATGTTATAAATGTTCGATGGTGGCAAGATACCTTGTGGAGCAAGCCTATCGAGAATCGGACAGAGCGTGACGAAGAGCATGAAGAAGAAATTGAAGAAGAATTGAAGAAAACTTAAAAAATTTGGGCAAATATACTTTTGAGTGGGGGTGGTGTAATAGGCCCCGGTCCATTACAAATGTTGTGTGAACCACATATCTATATGTATTCACCATTAGCTATACATCCTGTATAGTTGTATATCCCCTTTAGTTATGATACAGCAGAAGTGGCGGCACTGATCAGGTGAAGGTGTTTATCGCCCACTGGCAATAATAATAAATGTCACTTCACCTTTCCTCCTCATTACGTAGGTCAACGACTCACTGGAAGTTAGCAACACACGGTGAGGCGTGCCAGCTGACCTAAGCCCTATTCAGTAAGTGTGTGTACTTAGAATGGCGATTCCCCTTACAGTATGTTGCCTTACTGGCGAAGTGATTTAGCAGCCTCGGTAACAGAACAAAGTCTCGCACGCCGACGCATAGCAGCCCTCTGCATCAAGCTGTTGATTTTGTCGAAGCAATCGATGAAACGTTTTGTCCGACAGCCAGGCCGCTACATTATGCACCGACGATATGACGTCCTGACATTGCTACATCAGTTGACTTGTTTCTCAAGAAACAAAACAGTCAGCGCTCATCGTGAACGCCGCTGTTGACCGAGTAGTTGGTAATTCTGAGCGTATTAGAATGATGGGACTTTTAATTGCTAATCGAACACGAAAAGGCAGCAACTTTTTGAAATGCTGCGTTTGGATGTGAAGAACGCAAGCCATCTTCAGGATTTGCCATGTCCTAGAATGGTTCCTGCATTTCTCAAGGATTGAAGAAGTATCTGATCGTGAATCTGTCGACTACTGTATCAGAGACTACTGTGCTGGCTCATGAGATCAAAAAGTGTATCGATCTCAAGCAGTTAATTGTTTTGTTGCAGTAGGACACCGGCAAAGGGATAGTCCAGAAAGATAACCAAGCGGCTCGATAAGTTGACGAAGACAAAAGCGTTTCGCAACGCTAGCTACACATTGATTCCCGCTATTACTGGATCCGTGAACAAGTACATCTCAGTGAGGTAGACCCGTTACAGTGCCACGGCGGTATTGGTGGCGAATTTGTTTACCAGGCCGTTGCCCAAGGCTTAGTTTAGCGAGTTCCTCACGAAGCTTGGAATGTGCTGAGTGGGAGTATTGTAGTGCGTCACGTAGTAAGTAAGTACAGCATATTAAGTTGTAGAAGTGCAACCTTTTCTGGCGCCATCATCACCTCGGGTTACCATTGCAAGCTCAGAGGCAAGGTCAGACACGTCGCTGGCCAAGACAGCTCGAAGGGTTGACAGCATATGAGGCACATAGGTATCGCACAGTCGATCTTTGTATTTTGTTGTAATTATGTCTACTCCTTTAGCCAGCTTTCTAAGAAAACGATATTTCATCGATGAGATTGTGTAATATTAAAGCTGAGCATGCAACTCCGAATGCTGTGCATACCGTACGGAATTTTGATGCTACACAAATGTATAAATCAATGGAAAACTCTTGTATTTCGATTGACTGGGGGCAGATGGAGGGGTATTAGTCTTTTTAGTTAAAAAATTTAAGAAAGAAAATATCTTGTGGAATCATCATTAAGGTATGCCTGCAAGACAACAAAATTTACATTTTGATACTGATAGCATTGGAATCGAAGCTAAAAAGATCATCCGTTATGATTGGATATCCCATTCACGATAATTCAAAGCCTTTGTTGTGGTGAGAAAGAGGTTTGCTTTTCATACAGCCTGCTTCTTCTTTAATCCTTCATTCAAAATTCACTACGCAGTGGTTACAAAAGATGGACACGGTGTTGTCTCCTGGCCCGGAGTGTTGTCAACGAATCGACATGACCCGTTAAACCAACTCGTGATAGACACAGCAAGGCCCATCGTGAACGAAACAGAACTATGTCAGAGACGAAGTGTTCAAGCAAAATACGAAAAAAAAAGCGAATTTGATAAGAGCAAGTTAGCTGTCCCATTTCACGCCAGCTCTCTGCCTAAAACAATGGGAAATATTGTGCATCCTTCACGCTGTAATCAGCTATATGTAGCCACAATTTGCGCGCAAACAACTATCCTATAAAGGAAAGTCAATTCTAGTGTACCGTGATGGGCTGTATCAATTTAGTCGAGGTTTACTTACGCAAGAAAATTGGTTTCTTCTTTACTAATGTGTTTAAGATTAACGATATTTTCTGAAAGGTTCCAGAGGATGTATAACGCAGATACAAAGCAATAGTTACACTATATTGTGCGTATCCACAGATCTGGTTCAATTATATCTTAATCTGCAGTATACGAGAAATCAGATGTAGACATTCATGACGATCATGTGGGAGCTATGCCCAATTACGCGCTCTATTATGTACAATTCCTAATCAAAGACAAGTTAATTCTAGGCGCTGATGTAATTGTATTCTGGGACGCTATCCCCTTGGACTTAGGGCATATTCCATAGGGCTGTTAAATATTTAATTATAATTCTATTTCATAGGGATTTTTTGGAGCTCACGTATCATGAAACAAACAGCAACAGTATAGCTGAAGTGATACCGACACAACGCGATCCTTGAACAAGATCTTGGGCGCGACAGACACGGTGATTATTTTGGTTGTTGAAGAAAGCCTCATCCGGGCACTATTTTTGGCTCACCTAAGAAAAAAGATTTTATCACATCGTTCATGATGCTTTGACCCTTTCTGTAGCGGGGCTGTCGCAGCCTATGACTTAAAGGAAGCTTCGTAAAGGTCGGTGACCTTCGTTCTATGCTTAGAACCAGTTCGAGTGTAGCGGATCGCAATCCACTAACTCCAAGAGACACTACAACCTCAAACCAAGGTTAATCAACTCTTCCGTTTAAGACGATAACTTTATTTCTCGGTTTTATTTGCGGCAAAGCCGCTTATATCTAATTCTATAGATTTTTCTATTTATATTGTAAAACCTAATCAAGTGTATAATTACTGGCTGTTCCAGCCATGTAGGGACTTGTTTTTTAAGTGTAGCCACACCATTGTTTGGTGACATCATCTTGTGTGATCACACCATCGTGTGTTAGCCACATCTTTCATACCAGGGAACGTGATACCCCGTTACACTCTTTCCCAATATAGATTGTGAGCACCTATAGTTTGCATTCAACTGTTGCCTGGAACGAGGCTAGCGTGTCTTAAAAAACCACCACGAACTCTCGGCTCAATGAGCCCTGTGTCGAGGACACGGAACACACCCAGCCTCGCTGGTTTGAAGAACGCCCACGGGCAGAGCCCTTCTTTGTCTCCTGACAACTTTGAATGGTCCGATAAATCGTGGACAGAGCTGCGACTTACCAGACAGGAAAATCATGGGCAGGAAGGCTTTTAGCATAAAAAAAAAGATTAATCTATTGAACATTTCCTCTACCTCTTCCGTCTGCATATTACTTCTACATGTCATGGCTTTCAGCCATCGCATCACAAACATGTCGTAAGACACTCAGTCTGGTCGACAGGAAGTCATCGACTTCTTTTCGAGCAGTGAGGGGGCTGACATGAGCAAGCCGCTTGGCAATAACTCCCCCACCAAGACCTGAACTGTGTGATGGCGGCGTTAGCGGGACGCGAAGATTAACAAGTTCGTTCACGTTGAGCGGCGTGTAGCCGGTCGATGAATGCACTGCATTGTTTAGAGCGAACTCAACGAGCGGCAGAATGGCGCTCCAGCGCCTCGGTGTCTCCGCGCAAACGCGGCAAAGGATGTCCTTGATGATGCGATTTACTCCAGCTAAGTGCCCAGCACCTTGAAGATTGTCGAACAAAACTTCCCAGTGAAGCGTCGGTCGCTGTCAAGGACAATTGACTCCGGAGGTTCACGTTGTCGCAACGCACGATTCACAAGCAGCGTCGTTGATCCGATACCGTCGATGGTGTCCGGCACCGGCGCAAGATGGGTCATCTTGCTCAGACGGTCGATAAGGAGCGCAACACTCGTGTTGCCAGCAGAGTCGTTCGGCAGGCCAAACACAAAGTCGAATATCATGAGCTGCCAACACCTGGAGGGTACCGGGAAACTGACCAGCGGCGCCGCCGCATTTGGAGCGACGTGCGCACATATGCAATCGTCCATTTGTACAGCTCGGGTCACCAGTGGTGGCAGCTCACAGAGCGGTACGTCTTCTCACGACCGAGATGACTACTGAGTGGGGTGTATCATAGAGGATACGGTTTTTCAAATCTTCTTCGTGAGTCGGTGCTGTAATAAAGCAATCCGTTATTCGAAGAATATCGGTGCAACCATGCACGCAGTCGCGGCGACAAATTCTTGTCAAAGTTTCAAGACTCCTTGCCCCCGAGAGCTTGTAGCAGCGCTTCGCTCATATCATCACCCGCGTACGCGGCGTGGACAAATCTGTCACCGACGACGTCACCGTCGTGACATGAGAAAGCTCACGATATGGTCTGCGTGACATCGCATCAACTAAATCATTCTGCTTTCCTGGCGCTTACATCGCGTCAAAGTTGTAATAGGTGAAAAGGTGAACCAACTGGTCATCCTCTGCGAGAGGTGAGGCGACTGAATCGTAGTGCGTAGTAATGCACAAAAGGCTTCGAGCCGATCAGGCAAACCCGAACCTTGATAAGTGCATACTGCAACGCAAGCAATTCCTTGTTTTGAACTGAGTAGTTTTCCTCTACATCCTTGAGCTGGCGAAATTCAGACACGATTTCAAACTCGCACCTTGGTGTCTGTTCGCAGCAGTGCACAGCCGATAGCAAAGTCTGAAGCGTCACAAATGACACTGAAAGGGCGATCAAGTTCTGGCAACGCCAGTATTAATGCATGAAGAATGCTGTCATTGGCCCTGTCAAGATCCTCCTGATGCTCGGTGTCCCAACGCTATTTCGTATTCTTTTTTTGTAGGATGATTGACAATGGCCCTGCCATTTCTGCACAATGTGCACTATACCTATTCAAGTAGTTGGAAAGGCCAAATCATTTGCATAA
>NW_020187208.1:181195-182498 GCF_900000015.1 Plasmopara halstedii | reverse complement strand
CTCCAAGAGTGATTATTGCCTTCCCAAGGCTAATCGACTCTTCGGTTTAAATTCCAAAGTGTTTTTTATTTATTTATTATCCTAATTTTAAAAGTTTAGATCTTGTACTATATATATAGTAAAATCTAATTACGTGCATAATTACTGGCTACCTAGCCCCATAACGTATTCATGTTTGGGTGTGGTCACACCATGCACATCTCGTGTGACACACACATCATGTTATAGGGTTAGTGTAACCCCGTTACACCCTCCCCATTAAGATTGAGAACAATTACAGTTCCAATCGATTATTGCCTCAACGAGGCTCGCGTGTCTGTTAGACACTGCAACAAAATTTGTTGGAGTTTAACAACTTCCTTGCTTAATGAGCCCTGTGTCCACGTCACAAAAATCATCAAGTCTCGCTGGTTCTGACAGCGAGCACGGGCAGAGCCCAACTTCGTCCCCCGCGCGCAGTGCGTTGTCGGACAGTGCGTCCGCAGCACCGGGGAATGTATATCCTAGGCTCGATGAGCACAAACGTCGCGCTCCGCGCAAGCTTTCAGTGCCGAGTGGTCTCGTTGAGGATGTAGTCAACTATGAGTCTGACACCTCTTTTCCCGCATGGGATGACAAGGAAGGCGAGCTGCACCAGCAGCGTGATACGAGCCCTGTTTGCGCCTTGCAGACCCTATGCCTGTTCCCTGCCCTCTCATCAACTGAGGGACGTGGTGCAACCAACAATGACCCCGACGGGGAACAGAGGCGGCAGCTTGAAGCTGCTCGTAGGGCGGCTCTACAGCGCGCCCATCCACGGTCGTTCATTGACCCTCATGTGGAATATGGCTTCCGCCCTGCGGATCCCGCTTGGAAGCGAAGGACGCGGTAACTCGATCGTTACGCGTCCATATCATCGGACCACCGGCCAGAACGGATGATGAACTTGCCACACGGAAAGCTCTTCGAGCTCGTTTCTTAGTCTCACAAGAAATTCCGTTAAACTTTATCGCACTCGTCTAAGTGCTCAACGAGGTGGCACGCGTGTACCCGCAATGCGGACAATACCTGTAGTACTCGCCCCTGGCGAAAGCGCTACAGATGATGAAGCGCTCTTTGAGCGATGGGTGCAACGGCACTGGAAGCTTTCCTCACTATATTACTTACAGTTGAGCCACAAGGAAGTGGACGTGCATGTGGAGCGACACCTTCGCTTTGAGTTTGCCAAACTCAAGGCACGCCGTCAACTTCCTTCAGATTGTCGCCCTGCGACGTATGGGTCATCCCCTAACGCTCCCACGAGCTCTGTGCCTGCGACCGCAAA
>NW_020187208.1:174945-181185 GCF_900000015.1 Plasmopara halstedii | reverse complement strand
TTACGCTTAAAGCGAACTCCACAAGTGGTAGTATGGCGCGCCAGCTCTTCGTTGTCTCAGCGCAGACGCTACGATGACGTCTTCAACAACGCGACTTACGTGCTCAGTTTGACCACCGGTCTGCGGATGGTCCGCTGTCGACATAGTCAGCTTAGCCCCCAGCACCCTGAAGATTGTCGACTAAACCTTCCCAGTGAAGCGTGGGTGTCTGTCAGAGGCAATTGAATTCGGGAGTTTATGTTGTCGAAAGACATTATCAACAAACAGCGCCGCTATTCCGACACCGTCGATGGTGTCGGGTAGTGCCGCATGATGAACCATCTTGCTCAAACGGTCCACAATGACCACGATACCCGTGTTGGCCGCTGATTCCATCGGCAGGCCAAACCCAAAGTCCATACTCATGAACTGTCAACATCTGGAGGATACCGGTAAACCGGCCAGCGGTGCCGCCACATTTGGAGAGGTTTTTATCCTTTGATACGCCTCACAAGTGCATACATATGTGCACGTCCATTTGTACAGCTTGGGCCACCAGTAGTGGCAACTCACCGAGCTGTACGTCTTCTTACGACCGAGATGACCACTGAATGAGGTGTCGTGGACCTCATTGAGGATACGGTATTTCAAAGCCCCATTATCCGTCGAATCGGTGCTAAATTACAGCAACTCGTAAATCAACGAATTGGTGTAACCGTGCGCGCAATCGTGCCGACAAATTCTTGTCCGAGTTTCCAAGCTCTGTGCTCCTGAAAGCCCGTAACAGCGCTGCACGCATAACATCACCCGCGTATGCGGCGCGGACCAAATCCGTCATTGACGGCGTCAGCGTTGCTACATAAGCAAGCTCATAATCTGGTCTGCGTGACAACACATTGGCCAAAGCATTCTGCTTTTTTTGCTTATACTTCACCTCGAAGTTATTTTCTGCGAAGAAGGAGAGCCACCTGGCCATCCTTCGCTAGAGGTGAGGCGACTAGGTCGCAGTGCGTAATGACAGATGCAACGTGTCGATCACAAACGGCTTTGAGCCAAGCAGGTGCACCCTAAACTTGACAAGTGCATACTTCATCGCAGGTCATTCCTTGCTGTGGACTGGGTAGTTCTTTTACGAAGCCTTAAGCTGGCGAGATTCAAACTCGATCACGCGGTCTCGCCACTCGGCGTCTGCTTGCAGCAGTGCACAGCGACTGACGGTCGGGTTCTGGCAACACCAGTTTTGGCGCATAAAGGAGGCAGTCTTTGACCCTGTCAAAAGTCTCCTAATGCTCGGTGTCCCGACACCATTCCTTCGGCTTGTTAACGAAATTAGACAATGGCCGTACCATTTCCGCATAATTTGCGCTATACTTGTGCAAGTAGTTCCCGAGGCGAAGCCCCTTGTGCACGTCCTTTCGGTTCTTTTGAACCGGTCAGTGCTCAATGGCCTTGACCTTAGCGGGATCCGTTCAAAGTCCACGCTCGCACACTTAAATTGATGAGACTTCTGCGTGAAATCGATTGCGCGACATGCGTCAAGTGCACAACGCTATGACTGAGTGTTACCTGTACCAAGACAACATACACTAAAATTAGAGTAAACATTTGAGAATATGATGTGATTACTACACCGTTATCAAACGCTACCTGTACATGAAACGTCTGTTGCCTATAAGACGAAATTAAGGCATTGCTATTGAATCAACTACGGTCATAGCTACACTATTTATCAACTTTATTGGATGTGTGTTCTTATCCACGCTATTTAAAAATTCCGCTTTTATGATCCATTAAAAAGTGAAGCTAGATGGTAAAGACCAAGAAATGACAAAAGAGCTGAGTAACCCTTTGCTTTCAATCAGTGATCCAGTTTCAAGTGGATTGAGGTGCCTTGAGCCAATCAATTCAATCGTGCATTCCCAAGTGCGTGATAAAAGACAACTGAAACTTTAAACAGATAATTCTCACGAGTTGAATTTTCGTGTCTATCTTAAAAGGTTATTGGATTCGATAAAAAGGGTTGCCTTGTGCCAAAGCCACATGATGAACAAGATAGACCATTTTTTAAAAAATATGTTTGTGGATCAGCAAAATCGCCTGTGGATATTACCGACTTCTGGTATAATGAAAGGGTTACCTTCTCATCGGGGTAGGAGGGTCAGCCCCAGTAAAACGTTTAGGCATCGCTGATATCTATGGCATAGTACACTCTATATCGTGACCTAGGCAAGGTAACAGACAGGGCCGCGCAGAGACTTTGTCCATCCATTTTGACACTTGGCTAGATACTGTATCACCAGGCTTTAGGCATCTTGTCAATGCGAACCGAGGGTAAGCGATTTTACAAATATTTCTAATGTCGTCGCACTTTGCAGTTTACACAATTAAACACTAGGCAATGTTCTAGGTAGACAACCCTTTTTGGAATGCCTAAACTATAGTCAAGAAGATATGATTAGTCAGCAACCTACAGAAGGTTGCTTTAGCTGATGTTGCTTTGCACAAGCAAGTTGAGCTTGTCTTTTAGGTCTGTTCCATTGGAAATGAAATGTCGTCATCGTCAGCTTCGTAGCTAAGTATCCTACCAAATACCGCTTTTATAGTTGCGTACCATTTACGAAGCCTTGGTAACAATTATCTTCAATGTCCCGTATGTTAAGTCTTACGACGGCTTCAATGGATGAAGATCTGACAGAGCTTTGTAGCCTCCGGCGGTGATGGAGGTAGTGCGTCTGAATTCGGTAAGCTCCTTGACGTTTTCTCTTCAAATAGCACCTTGCCTCAGAGATCCTTGCGGCGCTGGCTGCGGATGCTGCGTTCTTCTAGTGGATTGTCAAAATAACGCGCTTACGTATGAGTAAAGGAATAAGCAGCACTAGTCAAACGGTCCTTTAAGAGCTCGCAATAAAATAACTTATAATTAAGTACCTGAAAAAAATGTTTTATCTTAATGCTCGTTATGACAATGCGGAGAGGATCCAACGACACACATTTCCTCTGACGGTGTACGTAAAAATAACATTTAGAACATAAAGACGGTGGTGAGGTACAATGATTAAGTATCAGATATAGCTCGAGGTACGTCATCTGTAAATTTAAATGAAAGATTTGGGAATATGAATGCCGACCTAGGTAATTAGTTTGCCTTTTTTTCAAGATTGACATAAATTCAGCTTAAAATACTACTTCATATACACATGATTACTATCTACAATAAAAAACTACGCTGTGCATAGCTTGAGGCTAGCTGCCCTGTAGGACTCTTGATTTGAGCTCATCACCCTCAACTACAACTAGTACTGATCATGAAACATAACTTTCGTAATTCTCTGGCTTAGTTCTAAGTCCGAATAACAACAGCGTTACGTGCACGCACGTATTTCTAGTCAATTTTATGGCATTTTTAGTCAATTTTATGGCATTGTAGTGATAATAAAAACACCAAAATCGCCGAAAAAACAAGATGAGTACCTCATAATCCTCTCGACCGAGAAAGGAACCCCCACTGGGGTCACGGTCATTTTTTTCTAATCGAGAGTTTGCGCAAAAGTTAACGCTCTAGGAGTACGAACTATGCCAAAAGATCATCGTGTTCAATTGCACTTACGTGTATCTCTTCTCACGAGCATAATTCAAATTAAGATTCTTTCGGCTTGCATAGTCACATGGCCCAACGAGCCAGTAACAAAAGCGCGGCCCCTGCAGCCAGCCTTTCTCGGGCTATAGTGGGTGAAGAAGCCGAATCGACAAAATACGCGGTAATTATTGAGTCCTCATATGGCATCTGTGCACTCACAAAAAACTATACGGCAGAAATGTCTTCTGTCAACGGGGGCCTTCCAAACTATGGTACGCTCTCTACATGCCTCTTCACCTGTGCATGAATCGCGCCTTCCCTGCGGCAAAAGGTGTCACGACGACCGCAGGGCTCACGTCGACATTAAGCCCATTGAAAACGAGCTGAGCCTGTTTCAGCAGGCCAATCTTGCCTGTAAAAGTCGCAGCAACTTTTGCAGACGAAATCACGCTGTGACAGCAAAACTCATCTATCGGAAGTCATCCGCAATACCACAGTGGAATTCCTTCACCCCTATGTTAATGGGCTTTGGCTCAGACAAAAAACAGCTATCAAAAGTCATTCCATAAGCACGTTCTGACTCATCAAAGTCACCACTTTTAAAATTGGTGCTTGCACCTCGAACAGTAGCGATTGGGTAAATTTGTACCATCTCAGCAAGTCATACCTCTAGTATTAAGCGCTGGCAAATTTCAGCAGCGAAATGAGTCATTATGCTCAGGCCGAGCGCAAGGACCGCGATGTTGCTTCACAGACGCGACTTTTGATAGTCCAAAATGATAGTCCATGTTAATTAGTGTAATGGGCTACACATAGTCATTACATGAAGATATATTTATGTACCTTCTGGATGCAAAGAAGATTACAGTATGGTGTTCCCAAATGCATACGCGATTTCTGTGAAATATGGAATGCTAGTCCCTACTTATCATCTGTACTGTGAGGGGAGTCTTAAGAAGTGATTGGTGTTAGCCAGTCCCTTCTACTGGATAGTGAACACGAAAGTTTTTGAAGTTGAACCGTTTCGAAGTTTAAGATCCATACACTCACGATCTATTCTAAGTTAGAGATGAGGTTCAAACTCAGTACACACTTGTTTGACAAATCATGAACCCAAGGTTTTATTAGTAAAATCTCTTGAAGCCCTTGGGGTGTTTTGCATGTGGCTCGGAACTATGACTCATTTTTTATTCAGTTGCAAATTTATCTGTAAGGTCTTATGTCGTTCTTCTTCCCTTGAAGCCGGGGCTATCCTTCTCCCTACACGGTGATAATCGCTTCCTCGTCGCACAAGCGTGTGTATTGTGTTTGTGGTACTGTATGTTAGCAGCGAACTCCACCAATTAGCTCCTTAACTTGCCAAGAGGCCGAATCGTGTGATGGATTATTATTTTTTGGCAAGCCATTACGCATACGCATATTATTTCTTTGTATATTGGGGCACGGAATATAGCGCTTATTGAGACGTATGTTGATTCTCTTCCAAGGTGGCAGCCTAATATGCATTTTTTTCCTCAGATAGTATTATTTACTTGTTGTAGGTATCATTATGCGTTGACTGTCGAGAAATTCAAGCGTCACGGACAGCTTGAAATAGTGGTCTGTACATGAAGAGTCAATATCTGCATTTAAATACCTCCTGTCCTGTATCACTCAGTTGTGATTTGAAATTTTCCAAGCACATTTGCAAGCGGTTTCGTCATGTCTATTTAATTTACTCTAAACTTAATCAAATGATTGACCAAACCACTTCTTTGAAACCCTTCAGGATACTGCCCTCGATCTTTGCTGATATTGCTGCAGATCATGCTTTTCAAAGGAGCGTCATACAAAAAGGATCAGCCCCACAGACACACGTATCTTTATTTGACAAACAGCTTTCTTATGCGCATTTTCATTTGCAATGTTTACTAGTTCTTCGAGTTGATATCTACTATTCTCGTGCTCTGCACGACCAAACGCAAGTTTGTTGCCGAATGAGGCCTGTGCGTATGTTTAATGCGGCATAAACAGATAGGTCACTAGACATTTGAATGATGCGGATAAGCTAGACATTCCGTGATTCGTCGTTAACTACTCCGGATCATCTCACTTGAGGTACTCACTGAGTCAGAGGAATGGTATTGTCTCTAATGATGAGGTGGTAACGCCATTGACTAAGGTCGAAAACACTGCGAATTAATCCGAGGGTTAGGAACCTGCGCCTAGCGGTGGCTGTATCTAGCGTACTATAACAATAGCTAAAACACCTATCGAGGCGCGCGGTGCCACTTATTGCTTTAAGTCACCATTTGCGCTATTTCCTTGGGACCATCTAATGGCAGCGGATGCAGCGGGGCTGCCGTAGCTTTGCGCTTTGAGGAAGCGTAAGTTAGGTCTTCGACCTTTCATTCTATAGTTAGAAGAAGAACGACTTTAGCGAATCGCAATCCGCTTACTCCAAAAGTAATTATTGCCTTTACCCAAGGCAAATGAACTCTTTCGTTTAAATCAAAATATGACTTTATTTATTTTTATCTGCGGCAAAGCCGCCTAATTTTGAATGTATAGATATTCCTATATATATATAATCTAAATACATGCATAACTACTGGCTACCCAGCCACATACCGTTTTCTTATTTGGGTGCAGTCACACCATGCCCATCTTGTGTGACACACACCCCTATTACCAGGGTACGTGTG
>NW_020187208.1:174482-174935 GCF_900000015.1 Plasmopara halstedii | reverse complement strand
GACTCAGGTGTAGATTGACTACAAGTGCTACCAAGTGCAGCGGGGCTGTCGTAGCTTTACGCTTTGAGGAAGCGTAAGTTAGGCCATCGACCTTTCGTTCTATACTTAGAGCAAGTACGAGTTTAGCGGATTGCAATCCACTAACTTCAGGAGTAATTATTGCCTTAACCCAAGGCTAATTAACTCTTCGTTTAAATCCAAAACTGACTTTATTTATTTTTATCTGCGGCAACGCCGCCTAAATTTTTAATGCATATTTTTTCTCAAGTTGTATAGTAGAATTTAATTACAGGTATAACTTCTGGCTATCCATACCCGTACCGTATTCTCGTTTGGGTGTGGTCATACATTGCCCATGTGGTGTGATACCCCTGCTACCAGGGTATGTTTAGCCCCGTTACACTTTCAATCTTGAACAAAAGTGTTCGTTTGCCTTGGTCAAGGTTTTAGTAC
>NW_020187208.1:167958-174472 GCF_900000015.1 Plasmopara halstedii | reverse complement strand
ACAAAGTAATGTTTCTTACCTTTTCCATAGATTATGATCCAATTTCACTTTGAATTGTCCGTCTAAAATATGAAATCGTTGAGTTTTATATGAAGGACGGTCTGATTGAAAAGCTGCAGGCTTCTAGTTCCGAGTGCGCATTTTAAATAAATATATATATTGCTCACTGCTTGATGTGCTGTAAGATCATGCTGCCGAGATTCTGGACTTAGTGTCGTCTTAGCCTTTTTGGTGCGGTGTGTCACACCGCCCTTTACGGAAGATGAGTCGCCCTCGGCTTTGCTAGCCGAACGATGTAAGGCCAATCGGTGGAGGTGAAGAAGTCAAAGCGTGATAGACATCTTATTAAAAAAGAAATCTTGGACCAAACTTTTTCAAATGTTCTCGATTAATGAACATCAACTCTGGAACTGTGGGCAAGACTGCACAGACGGTTTGCCGTGGTCAGCCCTGCTGACAGTCCGTTGGTCTTTTCTGGGTCAAAGCCTTAGCCTAAACCCGAACCTTGGTTAGGTCGATGTAGAGGAGCTGTTTCCACAACAACGGCGTCTTGACAGAGGAAGTTGTATCCCTTGCCATGATGGTCTAGCGAGAGACCTGCGCGATCTTCGCCATTAATTTCCACGTGCAATTTGAATTAGATGAGAAGACGACGAGGCGCTAGCGAGTGAAGTAAGAGACTATCAGGAGCATAGGATGCAAATCTTTGAGTGAGCTTGAAATGAACAGCAGGGTCAGTTGAGAATGAAACTCGTACACATTACAGATCAATCGAACTCACTGGATATTTACAATCAAGACGCTCTATGTAATACATATACCAAGTACATCATAACAATACACAACTTTAGGTCAAGCAGAAGACTATCAGCTTGATAACCTCGCAATCCTACCATTCATGATGCATTAACCTTTTTCAGAATTGTGCCTAACTTTCCTTAGCAGCCAAAAAAACGCACAACCTGTACCGACGTGTCTGTCGTGCCTTTGGACAAATACGCGACAGTACCATCGGGAAAACTTTTGAGAGCTTGATAACGATTTCCGACTACAGACTTGGCAACTGTCTCCTTACTGCTAATTGTCTTGCCCGTCGACCCATCTAGAACTTGAGCGTACACTTGTCGATCGCCACCTTCTACCAAATCGCCACCCGCTGAGCTACCCTCCCACATTGCCAACAAACCACCTTCCCCGATAGAAGCTAGATGAGGTGCACGTTCATTAGCATCATCTCCACCTAAAGTGATGTCATCATCAGACGCAGAATTGATGGCAAAATGAATCAGATGGACTTTGGCATTCTCGCCGTTACCATTGCTCACTGTCGTCCAATATTTCGTACCAGACGCCTGACTGTCAGGAACAATGTCACCGAGGTTGGAAGCTGCTAAATCAACCGGGTAGATTGTTGTGCTCCAATCGTTCGGAGGCATGATACGGTTGTTGTTATCCGTCTTACATATTGACGTGTAACCCTTCTTGCGGTCATCGAACGTGAGACGTTCGTAACCAGAATGTGAACAGCCCCAATCGAACGAATCTTTTTGCGTTAGAATTTTACCAGATGGATCTACGACCTTCATGCGATCTCCTTGATGAATATTGATACAGCCGTTCTCGGACGTTGAGATAGCACAACCAAAATAAGCTGCCCAGTTTGTTCCGTCTGAGGCGATGCGGCCGTGATGTGCGTACCACCAAATCATGTATACGTCTGGTCCCGTCTTACCCGACGAATATGGTGGTAATGACGTACTGGACGACGTCAGTTTTGTAGCCCATGTTTCTGACGACCCGTCGTAACGAATGAGGTACATATCATAGCACGGGACAGACGGGTTTGGAGCTTCACCGCATAAGTTACTTGGATTACCACAGTTCAAAGTACCACCACCTTCTGCATCTCTTGTACCCAGTAGCACAAAGCCATCATCGTCAGCGTAGATATCAGCGAAATCATGCATCGGAACGGTTACTGCGTCTGAAGTACTTACTAATTCGTCATTTTCGTCCAGCTTTCGAACGATCACGGTATCGCCACTATGGACAGCGATAATTGAGCCACCCGAAGGCAATGCAGCAATAGCAACAACTTTCAAATTGACCTCATCTTCGTTCGCATCGACAGCTACACTAAGATCAACCTCTGAAATTTTTACTCGCATCTTGGCGCAGAGCTTTGAGTTGTCCGATGTCGCTGTACGATTTGAATTAGCCGATTTCGACGGTTTGACGGAAGAAGAAGGACTTGAAGCGGCTGGAGGATTAGCAGTAGATTTCTTTGCTTCAGTGGCAATCGGAGTTGTACTTGGCTCTACGGGTGGAGGTGTGCTATCATCAGGTAACTGGACAGCAGGCATCTCCGAATTGTCAGTCGTTGGAATTGGTGGATCCATCGTTACTTCGTCTGTCTGAACAGCTGGCGTCTCCAGTGTCTGCTGCTCTACACTATTATCGTCAACACTGGGAACGTCAATAAGGTCATCATCTTTAATACTCGGGGGTTCAGATTCAGGTGCTCCATTTGCGGATGGTGAAGCCATGTTCCAGTTAGAAAACGATAACCATGGATTCCACGAACCAAATGAAGGCATTGAATTATCAGCAGGTTGCATTGTTCCGGTGCTTAAGTTATTAAACGAAAACGATGGGAGCCAAGGGGTTTGAGACCAGTCGTGGGTTTTCGCACAGTCAGCATCGTCTACGACTTGATTACCACGAACGAGCAAAACTACCTTTGCAGCGATAAGGACGTGACTTAACCACATCGCAAATCGATGTCAAGTGGGCAAATGCGATGACGCGAGAACTTCCTACTCGACCGGGAAAGTCATTACAGATTGGTTTGCGGAATTGCACGCCCTATGCAATTGGGAAAGGCTTGGTAGCTGAACCTTTACACGATGTATGCAGCCAGCGTAAAAGCTAAGAAGTAATACAGCCGTTAAGTGTCTTTTACATTGTTCCAATATAACAACTTAGAAACGAGAATTGATTTATCAGACGAAATGTAGGGCGGGAAGATCGATACACTAAATCAGGATGTTTTTGATCAATCATCGTATTATATGTGTACACATAAGACAATCAGCCGATTTTGTGAATTATCAAAATTGCTATAATTTATCAATTATAGAGATAGCAGTGACAAGCAAGTCATGTAATGAATGATACATCAATAGGCTGTGTGTTTTGATTGAAGGCAACGTCTATCCCTTTGACATTTAAAACAGAGGTTTTCTGATCGCCATCGCTCCAGTGTTGTGTTGATTATCTCTTTCTATTCAACCCTCACGATTGCTAAAACATAGGAATTAACTCATAATAAAAGAAAAAAGCAACTGGCAGTATCTCGATTGCATAGAGCCTGCCCATCACATCAGATATTCTACATAAGGTTTCCTCCTGATGCACTTGTGAAGCACTGAACTGTTGACCCAGTGGTCACCGATTTGTTATCAGTCAAAAACAAGTCTACGAGAAAATCAGGTATAATAAAGGCATGTGCACCTTCATCAGTCAATCAGCTTTTTAAGACAAAAATCAAACTCACTGAGCTTCACACAAAACTCACTAAGGCTGGTCAGGCAACTCTTCGAGCGAAAAAATAAGTGTGTCTTATCTTAGAAGGTATAGGTGTTAAGGTGAATACAAAGCACATTTGAACTCAAATAGATATCCTACACACATCATTATAAACGTTATCGATATAGATTTACGTGGAATTAGGATGAGCTACGGACGAACGAAAGATTAGTATCTTTGGAATTTCGATCGGAAATCAACTATAATCGAATTCTTTGTGGTAAAGCTGCGAATTTTGAGCTGAGCTTCGCTATCGCTCAGGCTTTCTTGTCAAGGAACAATATATATATCAAATGTTCATGAAGTCAAGGGTCAAACTGCTTCCATTCTTGGTGCATTTTCATTGGTACAAATCAAAGTGACGGTATTCAAAGACCGCCTCAGGGTAATATCTTCTTTCTCAAGAATATGGCAGCATTACCAAATACCCTCAGCTGAAGTACAGCTGCAGCGGGGCTGCCGTAGCGTTGCGCTTAGAGGAAGCATAATTTAGGTCACCGACCTTTCGTTCTATACTTAGAACAATACGAGTTAGTATATCGCAATCCGCTTACTCCAACAGTAATTATTTCCCTGACCCAAGACTAATTACTCTTTCGTTTAAAATTCAAAACTGATTTTTATCTGCGGCCCTCCTTATTTTAAACGTATAAATTTTCCTTAATATAATATATTATATAGTATCATCGAAACACATGTATAACTACTGGCTACCTAGCCACATACCGTGTTCTTGTTTGGGTGCAGCCACACTATGCCCATCTCTTGTGACACACACCTATTACCAGAGTACGTGTAGCCCCGTTGCACTCTCCCCCATTAAGATTTAGAGCATTTACAGCTCCAGTCGATTATTGCCTCAGCGAGGCTTGCGTGTCCGCTAGACACTGCAACTTGGATCGTTGGAATAAAACGACTTCCGTGCTCAATGACCCCTGTGTCAACGACACTGAAGTCACCAAGTCTCGCTGGTTCTGACAGCGAATACGGGCAGAGCTTAACTTCGTCTCCCACGTGCGGTGCGATGTCGGACAGTGCGTCCGCGGCACCAGGGGATGTAAATCCTAGGCTCGATGAGCACGAGCTTCCCGCTCCGTGCACGATATCAATGACGAGTGACCTCGTTGAGGATGTGGAGGTGGTCGGCTACGATTCTGACACTCCTTCACCCGCATGGGATGACGAAGAAGGCGTGACATGAGCCCTGCTCGCGCCTTGCGGACCCCATGTCCATTCCCTGACTCCTCGTCACCTGAGGGACGGGGTGTAATCACCAATGACCTCGACGAGGCACAGAGGCGGCAAATGGTAGCTGCCCATAAGGCGGCTTTGAAGCGCGCTTATCCACGGTCGGTCATTGACCCTCTTGTGGAATATGGCTTCCGCCCAGCGGGTCGCGCTGCGGAAGCGAAGGCGATCGTTACGTGTCCTCATCATCGGGCCCTGGTCATTACGGAAGATGAGCTTGGCAAAAGGAAAGCTCTTCAAGCTCGTTTCTAGGTTCCACAAGAATTTCCGCTGGAAGCTTATTGCACTCGTTTGAGTGCTCATCGAGGTAGCTCTCGTGTACCCGCAATGCGGAGAATGCCTATAGTGTTCGCCCCTGGCGAAAGCGCGACAGATGACGAAGCGCTCTCTGAGCGATGAGTGCAACGGCACCGAAAACTTTCCTCACTGTATAACCTACAGTCGAGCCATAAGGAAGTGGACGTGCGTGTGGAGCGACACTTCCGATTTGAGTTTGCCAAATTCAAGACACGCCGTCGACTTCCTTCGGATCGTCGCCCTGCGACGATGGGTTGACCCCTAACGCCCCCGCGATTTCTGTATCTGCAACCGCAAGAGCTCAGGGCCACTGCTTGAGCTCGACTCATGGCCCTTCTACTACTTTGGACGTCCTGATCTATCCGATCAAAAACGTCCACGGCGACTGAAATATCTTGCCGAAATGGCGCCTCAAACTCACACGATTTTTAGGAGTTGGGATATTCCCTCCACTTCACCAGATATTGGGTTTGACCCTAGTGACGACGTCGTCTCACTAGACGTTCCACGTGATAGTGAACACCACCGTTCTCATCGAGAAGAGTCGGTGGCGGACGGTGGCAACCGGGTCGACCGCCGTCCCGTGACTCGCGATGAGGACGAGATCCTCCGTGATCGGAGTTCCGCTGAGCGTCATGCTGAAGTAGCATATCGCTGTGCGGACGCTCTCGACGATTTGAAGCATGTCGTGCGCCGGCTGCCTCACCTTTAGGACTACCGCGCTCTGTCTGAGCGACTTCTAGCCGTGGAGCAGGCAAATGCGTTGCTTCATGCGACGGTGGAGCGCTTAGCGACTTTTGGAAATGGAGGCTGTTGCACTCCGTGCTCAAAACCAGCTGCTGCCTCTGCTTTTGGGTGACCAAGGGCCCGTAAAATCCGCTCCGGCGCCAACGTTTCCGCGTTCACTGGCGCCGGATCCCGGGACGGCTTGAGCAAGCTCACGTAAAACACCTAGTGGGTGGGCATCCGGTTTGCGAGGTTCAGCGTATACGCTAGACCCCCGCTTCGCCACAACCTTAAACGGTCCGATCAACCGTGGACAAAGCTTCGTCCTGAAGGTAGCAGAGGCTGCATGGGTAGGCAGGTTTTTAGAATTTAATAAAACCTAATCCCCGATATAAAAGCTTTCCACTTTTTCTCTTCCTTTTTCATCTGCATATTCTTTTTGCAGATCTTGGCTTTCAGCCATCGCATCGCGAACGTGTCGTAGGACACTCACTTTGGTAGACAAGAAGTCACCGACTTCTTTGCGGATGGTGAGGGGGCTGACATCAGCAAGCCGTTTGGCTATTCCTCCGCCACCAAGCCCTGAGCCATGGGATGGCGGCGTTAGGGGGACGCCA
Source organism: Plasmopara halstedii (assembly GCF_900000015.1). Lineage (NCBI taxonomy): Eukaryota > Oomycota > Peronosporomycetes > Peronosporales > Peronosporaceae > Plasmopara > Plasmopara halstedii. Next base: position 167,996 of record NW_020187208.1, on the reverse strand, counting down.
AGGGTAAAATAGCCCGTTCACGTAGAGCGGTGTGTAGT
>NW_020187208.1:163821-167948 GCF_900000015.1 Plasmopara halstedii | reverse complement strand
CATCTTCCGTAATGGCCGGGGGCCCGATGATGTGGAGGCGTAACGATCGAGTTACCACGTCCTTCGTGATCCACAGCGTGATCCACCGGGCGGAAGCCATATTCTACAAGAGGTTTCAAGACCGGACGTGGTAGAGAACCGCCCTGTGAGCATCATCCAATTGCAGCTCTTGTGCCTCCTCGAGGCGATTGGTAATAATACCACTTCCCTCGGAAACCGCGATGTCGGGGAACGGACATGGTGTCCGCAAGGATTGAGCTGGGCACGTCGCGCTGTTGGCACACTTTATCCTCCTCGTCATCCCATGCTGGAATAGAAGTGTCCGACTCGAAGTCAACTTCCTCCAACTTATCTCGATTTCTTGCGCCCAGTTGCCGAGGGCTTGGGATGTGCTTCCTGTGAATACGTGGTCGTACTGTCCGGAGATGCTCACTGTGCAGAAATGGACTGGGTGTTTGCGTGTCGTAGACACAGTGCGCATAGAGCGGAGAATGTTTAAAGCTGTACTTAAAAATGTGAAGGTGTCTCAGACACGCGAGCTTAGTATGAGGCGACCATTAAATGCGAATTGAGGATATTCATAATTTTTAGGGGGGGGGGTAACGGGGGTTACACGTACCCTTGTAAGAAAGGACGGGTCGCACAATTACACAGTCAGTGTAATAATACAGTGGTGTGGCTACCCCGCAACAAGAAGACACTACGTTGCAGGATTGCCAATAGTAATGCATATTACTATATTAATCAGGAAAATTTAGGGTTCTAAATACTGGCGGCTCTGCCGCATCTAAAACAATTAAATAAAGTTTCGTTTTGAACAGAAGTGTTCGTTTGCCTTGATAAGGCTTTAGTAATTAGAAGTAGTGGATTGCCCTTGTACTGGTTAAAGAGGAATGGCAGCCCCGCTGCATCGCCGGATAAGGGCGATAAGTTTGATCAGGCCTAGATTCTCTCTTCGAAGAGCATATCGGCATCTTTACCAATGAATTCTTTGAGTACTTCAGGCGCAGAGCCGCCTTTTGGAGGATGCTCCTTGAGCCATTTGATTTGCTCTACAGGAAGGGACCTCTGTGTAGGTACGCTCAGAGGAGTAGGCACGTTTAAGTGCGGAGAGTGGATTGAATTTCTGGGTACAGTGGTTGCTTGTGGTGCGTTCGCTTTGCCCAGTAGTTCGTTCACTTTGTGCAGTGTATGAAAAAGGCGAATGAGCTATTCTCAGATGTGGGCTGAACGGTGGATGTTCTGTAATTTTTGGAATTAACCCTTGCACATTTCGTGCAATTGTAATAGTTATAATATAGAACAGTTTACCAAATTGACATTACACATCGTTTGAATATAGGTGCCTGAACTCCGAAAAAGAGGTTCGATAGACACTTGGCATGCAGTAGAGAAGGGCAACTGAAAGATTTGAACTCTTGTAACAGCGGTAGTTTTGTTTCGCTCCCGGTGGCAATAACGATTTATCTTACATCCGTGACATGATATGTAAAACTCAGACTTCCTTGAATAAGAAAACCGAGTATCACATACTAGTTTCAAAACATATGCATGAGACAGAAAAACATGAGTAATCATGATACTACAATTACATCTGTACTGGGTCATCAAGAGCCGAGTCGACATCTTCTTGGGGCGGTACCCGATTGCTTTTTTTAGGTTGATCATCATCCCCGATCAATCCTAATCCACTGTCAGCATAGATCTTTCCAGCGTATGGAGTTTCGGTCCCAGACTTAGTAGATTTAGAAGCTTTGGTTGCTGTATCGTCGCTTTTTTCAGCCAGATCATCGTCCAGTCCACTGGATAAAACAGCATCGTCGTCATCATCAGCTGGGCCACTAGTCTTCGTTGAAGCCCCAGCAGACTTCGTGGCGAAGTCTGCATAGCCACCCTTATCAGCCAACGCATCATCGCTGTAGGCGTCCTTGGGGAGCATGACGTCATCAGCTTCGGTGGGCTTTCCCACGTTAACATCATCGTCATCGTTAACATCGTCGTCGTTATCATCGTCATCGTTAGCATCTCCGATCGAGCCAATAGAGTTAGAAGTGTCGAAAGAAACGCCTGCATCCGATAGTACCTTGTCAACCATGTCGCCGAGTTTACTGGTTATAGCATCATCCAAGACTACTTCATCTTCACTTCCATCGAGCCATGTCAACTCATCCCCCTTGTAAGGGCCTTTTTCTAGTGTAAGATCGTTATCATCGCTTGCAGGACCGACAGATTTTGATTGGCCACCAGTCTTAGTTGGGACTCCTGCAGATTTCGAGTCGAAGTCAACGTAGCCACCCTTTCCCATCGAAACGTCTGCGTTACCATCGCCTTCAAGCCATTCAGTGTCACCTTTAGATGCTTTTGTGGCCAAATCATCGTTGACGACAGCATCGTCGTCATTGAATAAATTCTTGGAAGAGTTTAATTCGTCATCAGTTTTTTCCGACTTAGAATCATAGTCAGCAAAACCCCCCTTACCCGCAAGTTTGTCTAAGCTTCCGTCATCATTTAACCAGTTCAAGTCTCCCTTCGATGCGCCTTTTGGCAAATTCCAATCGTCCGCCAAACCGACTGATTTGATAATGTCTTCCGTGTCGTCAAGAGAACCAGTGTTGAGACCCCCTTCCATCTGAGCAATGGCTGCAAAGAGTTTGTCAGCTGGTACCTGGTTACTACCACTTCCAATCAAAGACATGATGTTGATCTCAAGGTCACTTCCATCGAGATTGCCAACGTCCATGTGGAAAAGTTCGCCGAGATCGACCGATAAGTCATCGCCGCCCCCTTTTTCATTCAATGAGGCATACTTTGATGATTTGTCATAGTCGCCAGAATCAATTGTTTCGAGAGACCCTGAATCGGGCTGGCGCAAATACTGGGGATTTCCCCCATTTGTGACTGTGACAGCGGTAGCGACAAGAATTAAGCTAGTTGAGAGCTTCATCGTTTCTTTTGATCAGGAGGAAAATTTACGAAATGAAGAATTAAAATATTGGTCAACTCAATCCGAAATTACCTGGATAGCCTATTACTATGTATGTGCGATCAGTGACAGTGGCGCAATCCCCCGACAGATCTGGATTTCCATACCACTTTTCAGATTATGAAACAGTACTTTTTACGTAGATTAAATCTAGAATGCAATTTGTAACACTTGAACAATTTGCGCACACATTACACCACCGTCACTATTGCTCAAAGCAAGGCCAAAGTAAAGAAGCGAATAAATACTGGTACGGATGCGGGTAGTGTGTAACAGGTCTGTACCGTATTATGGTGTACGAATGTCACTAAATGCTTAAGCAAAGCTTCACTAGGTATATTCCACACATGTTTCGTACAATTGTATTTGATACAATTGAACGAAACTCATATTGACACATCGAGTATTTGTGAGTAATGTATCGGTACTGATGGAGATAAAGTTTTGAAGGATACCTTAGTGTTATCATTTTCCCTTGGGTATGTGCAAACAGCACATAATAGAGTCAAATTAATTATGAAAGGTAGTTAAACAGTACTCTAAGCTACATCAAATCTAAATATATGTAACAGGGCAAATTAGACACCTGGTTGATATTAACTTTTCATCTCATAATGCGCACCAACCCAGCCTCAGTGCATTTGTTGACGCGGAATCTCTACTTTTAACTTTCGCCGTATCGAGGGTTCATGCTTAATCTTCAAGTGAAGCTTAAAAGCTATGTCAGCGTATAACACAGACTAGTCCTATCCCTAGAATCAAATCAAAATTACATCCGTGTATGCGTGTCTAGATCATTGGCGATTCATGAACCTACCTTTGCCACGGAAAGCGCTTTAGGTGCTGGCATAAAAATTGCTACATCGTGCAGGGCATGAAATTTTCAAAAATTGATACAATGGTGTTGGTATGTGTAACGGGGTGTGTGTCACACGAGATGTGCATGGTGTGACCACACCCAAACAAGAATACGGCACGACCAGTAGTTATGCATGCATTCAGATTTTACCATATATATTTGGTGTATTTAGGAAAATCTAAACTTTTAAAATTAGGATAAGAAAATAAATAAAAATCAGTTTTGAATTTAAACCGAAGCGTTAATTAGCCTTGGGTTAAGGCTATAATTACTCTTGGAGTAAGC
>NW_020187208.1:163371-163811 GCF_900000015.1 Plasmopara halstedii | reverse complement strand
GTGGGTTGCGTTTTGGAGAATGGGAGATTTTGAGCTTAGTCAGAATCGAACATGCAAAGATTAGTTCTGACATATGCGTCTGCATCTTTAGCATAATGAATTCCAACCCCTTTGAAGCAAAAAGGGTAGTATCATCAACAAGAAGTAAGAATTAAAAATTTACATGTATAATCACGAATATATGATATTTCTGGTTAAACACGAAGTAATCAGTCTTCTATCGCTTAGGCCAGATTATTGTCTTGTATATGATACATAAGTGTTTTGAGGATGCTCCCGTCGCTATTTTGTAGGATGCCAGGATTTTGTCATGACTATGAACACAACTCCCATCCTTCGCAACTAATTACATAAAAGAGGTTTCAAGCAGAAGATGGTAGATCATTATTATCATATGCAGTTCATAGATCATCGTACTCATTGATTAGAAATGTAGTTTC
>NW_020187208.1:162500-162749 GCF_900000015.1 Plasmopara halstedii | reverse complement strand
AGTATGCACTTGTCAAGTTCAGGGTCCACCTGCTCGACTCCAAGCCGTTTGTGATCTATACAGATCATGCGTCACTACACACTGCGACTCAGTCGTCTCACCTCTCACAGAGGATGACTAGATTGGTATCCTTCGTTGCGATATATAACTTTGCGGTGAAGTATAAGCCGGGAAAGCAGAATGCTTTGGCTGATGCGTAGTCACGCAGACCAGACTATGAGCTTGCTCATGTTTCAACTGAACCGTCAT
>NW_020187208.1:154784-156957 GCF_900000015.1 Plasmopara halstedii | reverse complement strand
GTATATTGTGTGGCCCGCAAGGCAGTTGCGCGTGGGCCCACACAATTGCGTCTAACATCAATACACTCACTTCTGCATTTGCGCACACAAACACACATCACTTCTACCTCTGCCCTTCCTATATCCTAAATTTATTATCATTTTATAGCTCGCTTGAAAATAAATGCCCACTTTTAAATGTTTTGAGTACTCAAAACACTTTGTAATGTAATGGGACACAATTGTACTGTTGCACATGCCACATCCAGTTTAGTGCGATTGTATTATATACACATTACAGTCAGGTTCTTGAAGGATAGTCATATGTACCAAAGTGTTGGTACAAATGAAGACAGTAGAAAAAGTGTATGATTTAATTAAGGCATTGGCTGAGAAGGCGTGTCGCTTTCTCCATACTCCAGCAATACATGCAGAGCAGTCCTTCTACTAGAAAGACGTTGTTGCTTTTTTACGAAAGGAGTGCAATGCTGACGTCGGAGTGGTCAGCTCTCACCCAACATTCGTGCAACGAGTTTTTCTCGTACCCATACGCCTCACTAACCAAGTTTTGAATTTGATATAAGATCGGATTTGATTTACTGATAAAATCACGTTGCATCACGAGTTTCTGAGTAAAGGCAGAGAACTGGACGTGTCGTAAGTTTCAACGAAGCTTGAGACAATCTGGTCCAAATGAGAACTCACACTATCATGAGATTTTGAAGGAAATTTCACTTTACCATTTACTGATAAGATCCTGATAAACACACCGGCCTGCAATCGGCTCCTCATGGTAATGAACCTTACCTTGAACTCGTGAGGTTATCAAATTTAGCTCATTTTGAAGGTTGAGTGATCATTCAGACGTGCTCGTGGAGCTGCGCAACCAAGTGAGTTTTTTCGAGAAGCCACAAGAGGATTAATATTAGTTTACTGCCCTCGAACAGGTGGCTGAGAGATAAGAGATGGCTTAGACCTTGATTCTCTTCGACAAACGCTTTGCTTCGGCTTGAGTAAGTCAACAAAAGCTAGGAATATTTTTGCATTCTCCTTCACAAAGTTCTTGCTATGACCGTATGTAGCGGGGTTACACGTACCCTAGTAACGGGTGTGTGTTACTCGAGATGTGCATGGTGTTACTACACCCAAACAAGAACACGGCTCGGGGCTAGGTAGCCAGTAGTTATGCATGTATTTAGATTTTACAATGTATATTTAGTGTATTTAGGGAAATCCAAATTTTTAAAGTAAGGATAAAACAATGAAAATCAGTTTTGGATTTAAGCGGAGGAGTTTAATAGCCTTGGGAAGGCAAAAATTACTCTTGGAGAAAGCGGATTGCGATCCGCTACCTCATACTTGGTTCTTGTAAAGAACGAAAGGTCGGTGACCTAAAGTACGCTTTCTCAAGCGCTAAGCTACCGCAGCCCCGCTGCAGTATGTGACTCAAGTAGAGTTTGGAAGACAAAAGCGGCAGGATTGAAATCATAGGGAAAGGAGCAATTGTATATATCAATATCCAGATTTATCTTCGTTGAGATTACTGTGTGTCATAATGGGTATTTTCGGTGAAACGATAAAGAGCAGCCATGAACTGTTGTCCCTGTACCAGGGCTGATATAAAGTTAAACTGACCTGGCGTAGCAAACGCTCGTGTCGATGTTGTCGAAGTAAAAAAAATGTGACTATTATTTGCGAGTAGAAGGCTTGTCTCTCGGGATGAAATGGAAACTTTATCTTTGTCGCGATGTGACGGGTCCACCGAGCAGAGAATATAGGTTTACGGCGAATCAGTGTTTTAAATCACCCGTAAATGTAGTGACTCGGACATGCGTATGTGGTTATGAGCCCCTCCTCACACCCTCCAGCAATAGCGCTTACTATTTTTTAAGGATATGCGTAAGTGAATACAAGACGGTCAGGTAATCGGTACGATGCGGCCGGTATCGCATAAAGATCTGAACTCGCCAATTGTCACGCATGAATCTGTCAATGACCGCACCCGCATATCACTAATTGCGAGGACCTGAACAGTTATTCATACGGATCCAATGAATATTTCTATCTTGTGTTTAGGTAATGTCACGATGTACTGATGGAGGATTCTCCATGCAGCGGGGCGGCCGTAGCTTTGCTCTTTGAGAAAGTGTAAGTTAGGTCACCGACCTCTCGTTCTATACTCAGAACAAGTACG
>NW_020187208.1:152994-153667 GCF_900000015.1 Plasmopara halstedii | reverse complement strand
TTAGCATCTCCAGGACAAACACAACGTGTAGCATTACCAGGCCAAATAAAATGTTCACTAGCAATAACGGTTGCTAACAGGTTGAATAGATGCAAACACTTGTTGGCAGTTCACTGCTGAGCATCTTTAAGCAAAACTACTTTGTTCATGCATCCTCACAGCCCTGAACATGCTATGTGGCTGCCAGTGTCCATTTACTGCATCTCCAGGCCAGACACAATATTCATTAGCAATCGCCATTGCTATCGGACTGATCAGATGCAATTACTTGTTTGCAATCCACTGTAAAGCGTCTTTGAGCGAATTTACATTGCGCATTATTTGAGTTAGCCGGTATATCCAAAGCGACCCACCCATGTACCGGTTTCGTATCGGTTCACACTGATACAACATCGGTATGGTATCTTATGTATATTGTGTAGCACTCACTGGTTGGCTAACATAAATCAGAAATCGGTATAGTGAGTCTAGTTTATAAAATGATTGGCTTAGAGGTAGCAACTGCTTGTGAACTAAGGACCATAAAATATATTCACTTTGAAAATTCCTTTCATCTGCACAAGTGTCTACGCTCGGACGTTCCTCACGTAGACTCTTCTTCTCAGCTTGTCAGCGCCCAGCTTCGATCTCTCTCACCTTGCACTTTAACAGGTTATGAGCCCAAGCTCAACCG
>NW_020187208.1:152768-152984 GCF_900000015.1 Plasmopara halstedii | reverse complement strand
CGGCGGATCACAAAAGTCTGAGCGTATCTATCTCAAGCGACAGCTTTTCAGCATGGAGGTGGCAGAAGGCGCAAACGTACTGCATCACTGTAATGAGGTCTTGAATATCAGTGCGAAGCTTAGCAGCATCGGCGCCAAGATGGAAGACGAAGACGTTGCGATATGCCTTCTGCGCAGCCTTCTAAGAGCTACGAGAATATTGTGCTTAATTTGGAA
>NW_020187208.1:151928-152018 GCF_900000015.1 Plasmopara halstedii | reverse complement strand
CCAAGAGTATACAAACTCTAAGTGAACGGCAGTTCACTGATCCTTGGTCAGAGGACACCTTAACCAAATTTAGGTAGTTTAAGACTAAAA
>NW_020187208.1:120040-151918 GCF_900000015.1 Plasmopara halstedii | reverse complement strand
AAGTTGGGATATTTTTTTTATATATGGCAAAAGTTGTGGCATTTTTTTTATTCTCCCAAAAAAAAATACTGAGTGCTTGCACATTTTCACTTCTGGTATAATTGTTCCACGTCAACACTGTACAATCGTACCATATTCATATTCATATCCCACTTTTGGCTAATTCTGAGTACCAAATTATGTGTATTAATAAATATGATGAGACTCCGTTTAGGAGAGGTGTGTGCTACATCCGGCTGCTTGTCCACGTCAAACAATACAGAAAGCCATATTTTGAGTGATAGTCAACGTTTATACTGAAGTATTTGGTCTTGCTCTGAATTAAATTGATCCTATACATGTACTCTCAAAAATAGCAAAGGAAACTCTGCAAATAGTTACAGTAGAGGCTCACAGTTTCGTTTCCAACGGAGTCCAATTTGCCTGCGTTCCTTAACGTCATCAGAACTTGCTTTGTGCAAAAATCATTGCACAAACTGATATTGAGCTTTTAACCCATTGAAGGGGGGACGAATCAGATGGCCGACTTCATGTTGATCTTGTCGAACTCACTTTCGACAAGATCAACATGAAGTCGGCCATCTGAAAAGCGCTTGCGGTCACTACGTCAGGAGGCAGTACGCGGAGAAAGACAATAGCGTGCATCATCCAAATGTAAGAGGGCACTGTTTACAACATTCCCTCAAACACAACACACACGCTTGTGCGACGAAGGAGCGATTTCCGACTTAAAGGAGAAGGACAGTCCCGACTTGGACGAATGAAGAAACGACTAAATACCTTAAAGGTAAATTTGCAACTGAATCAAAATGAGTTACGGTTCCTAGCTACACGCAAAACACTCTAAGGGCTCCTTGAGGCTTTAATTACTAAGACTTTGGGCTCCGATTAATAAAATCAAGGGTGTTCTGAGGTGAATTTCAACTTTAACTTATACAAGTTTTTCGGTGATCAAGCTTCAACAAGCTTGATCTTTAACTTTGATGAAACGTATGCATACCCACTTCAAAAGACAGAGAAACGCCGATCTCGTCAACAGTACAGATCTCCAAGCAGGAACCAGCACAACACAATGATTACGACTTCATTTATGATATCACATATGCATTTGGAAACACCGTACTGTAATCTTCTATAAGTAATTTTTACATTGCATACAGAAGTTACAGAGATGTACCTTCATATAATGACCACTATAACCCATGATATCAAGAAACATTCCCAACACTGAAATGATACGCATCGTGGGTATTCGCGGGCATATCAGGTTTTAAAAAATCTTTTTCACATGTCAAGATTGGCTGGGAGTTATATCGCCGCAATGATGTCAGACCCTACATCGCTCGTCTGCCGATTATAGCAAACGGTTGACCGAACATAAGTTTGTAGGGTTTATCGGTCTTTCACAATAAGTGTACGGAATAACCGGCAATGTGGCTGCGTGATCAGCCTTAGATATATGACTCACCTATAGCTTTTAGCGAAAGCATCGGTAGTAACGATACTGAATATCTATTCGTTGACAAAGTCTTTGCGAAGATGGCTCCTAGGCCTATGTTTCGATATGAAGTTTATGCTATACATTCAAATCTTTTTGAATAACTTTTAGAAAGTTGATAACAAATTATACATGACAACTGCAGACCATTCGCGAACAAATGACTAGATGCGTTAGATGCCTGGTGAAGAATCTTCTACGATGTACTTGCGTAGAGGAACCGTCGGCAGATCCGGTCTTGGTGCAGGGAATCTGTCGGCACGATCAGACTTGTTGTTATCAGCTCATCTCCCCTTCGTGACGAGTCAAATAATTATTTGCGTGAGATTACGATCCATACTCCGAGTGTAACGGGGTTACACGTACACTGGTATGAATGGGTGGGTCACACCATCTTGTGTGACCGTACAAAGGTGGGGATTACACAAGATGGTGTAATAACACGATGGTATGGCTACACCGTACTAAAAAGCCACTACGTGGCGTGACTACGAGTTCTTACGCAGTTTAATTAGGTTTTACTATCTGATAAGGAAAACCTAGAGTTTTAAATATAGGAGGCTCTGTCGCAAATAAATAAAAAAATACAGTTTAAATGTTAAATGGAAGAGTACGTTTGACTTGAATTTAATATTTTGGGTGCTCTTGGAGGTAGCGGATTGCGATCCACTACACTCGCTCTTGTTCTAGTATAGAACAAAGGTCGGTGACCTTAAGTAAGCCTCCGCTAAGCAAAAGAGCTACGGCAGTTCCGCCGCACTTGGTAGCACTAGTAGTCAATTTACGACTGAGTCGTTACGACTGATCTTTTGTGAATATGGAGAATTTATCCTATTTACCCCAGGGCATGCAGGCCGAGCTTAATAAGCTTTTGTTCTTGTTTGGCTCTGAGGGCGTGCAACACTGTGCTTCGCAAGAACCCGAGGCGATAAGCAAGCGCTTTGAGGAGTTTTCGAGCTATAAAAATGCTCTGCTAGAATACCTAGAGAAGAAAGCTGTACGCGTCGACGGTGTCCATGACGCCACCGTCGACGATCGATGGCCGCTGCCGATCCAGACTGCTCATTGTGAGCAAAAAGATCTCATGCTTTGGGTGAGACAGGCCGGATTTATTACGGCATCCGCCATGCTTCGGAACGAGAGACAGTGGCGCTAGCTATCTCAAAACTCAGGGTCTCGGCGAGATTGGGCACTGACGTGCGGTTTTCGGCTAAACCGTCGACCCCCTCATGGTCGGAGCTGAAGCTGCGTTTTTTGCGAGTGTTCTCGCCGCCAGACCAGGCATATCGCGTGCGATCACGTTTCCTTGCCGCCCGATATGGCAAGAAGGAGTTGGTAGACTTTGTCCAAGAGTCGTGTATTCTTATTGCCGGGGTGGCAGTCGATCCTCTCCCCGAGGCGCTCAAAGTGACCGTCTTTTTGGAGCCCCCCCGCACTGGCGTGACCAGTCTTCCGTGTGCATCCGTCTTCTTTTGACGAGGCGCATCGAATGTTGAATTTGACTTTAAGTCGGCACGACTTGCTGGAATGGACACCCTCAGAGTTCGTCGAGCGGGCGTAAGCCAATGGAGCTTAGCTATGCTGATAAAGAGGAAGAAAAACTCCAAGCTGCCAGTCAGCGTGTAAACATTCCGACGGTGTTTTGTCTGTGAAGACAGCCGTCACCTTCAGAAAAGTGTTCCTGCCCAAGGAACGTCAAAATTCATCGAATCGACGCCACCAGTCTTGTTTGTCTCGGGGAAACGACAAAACACAGTAGGCTCAGAACGCCCTTATAGGAAAGAATTGATTTCTGTTGAGCCTCAAAGGGGAAGTGAGCTGCAGGACCCAGCTCCGAAAAGCTCCGTGCACTTGAACATGGAACATGTATGGATGCCGGGCTTGCTGGTTGTTAAAGCGACCGTGAAGGGCATTGAGAGGCTATTAAATATGCTGATTGATTTTAGGGCGTCGGGCAATTCTTCTCGACGCTCCACGATCGAATGAAGTGAGCAGAATGCTGAGATTGCAAAAGCGCGGTATAGTTACGCCGTCACTGCGCCGAGAGTCCCAATGGGTCTCGATGTCAAGTTTTTTTATTTCGATAGCGTGGAGCGCAGCTTAGCCTTAGACTTGGATTCAAGGTATGACCTTATTTTGTTTATGGTAGGTTAAAACTTCAGAGCATGGGTCGATTGGAGGTCGAAGACCTTAGGCGCTTCACGTACGTCTTTTGGTGAAGCTTTGGTGCGTCATGAACCCTTCTCTACTAGGACGCATAAGCGCTATTGGCGCGGACAATGGAATGAGATGATCAATTTACTTGATATCGGAGTATCCGAGCTGTCGAACACCGAAGGTTTATCGGACAAGAGCCCCGAGCATGGCCCGCGGGCTGAACGTTGGGTGGCACGTAACCCACTGATCTCTGCTTAAGTATCAAAGAAGTTGCTGCTAGCCATGAGTGGCATGGTTGGCCAAGGGCAGAGGCATCGAGGGCGAGGCCCCAATGGAGTTATGTAACTCACTGGAGCCTGCTAACGTTTTGAAGTAGATGCTACATGCCAAGAGTGGTATGGTCGGACGAGATCCGAGGCATATTAGGCAAAGCCCTTCTGATGCGCGTGGAGTGGCACGTTATACATTGGACAAAGACTGCGAAAATAGTAACTCTTTGTCGGATGTTGTCAATAACATCAAGGTCCCGATTGAGCAGGGAATGAAAACACTGGACGACGCTGAAGGCGTATTCCACTGATCGCGACAAGACATAAAACGTCTATAGAGAGAAGACGGCAATGTCACATGGTATCTACAAGACACAGGGCGTCGAACCTGTTCCAGGGTGTATCTACCGTAGACGATAGCGCACAGCTATTCACCCTTGTCAACGGTATGACGGGAGTGGAAAACGGCGGCGTCATCAAAAGGCTATTTTCGTGGTGGTTGCTCATCTTGAGCTGGACGAGACGTCCTTCAAAGCGCTTGGCGGTGCCTAGAAGGCAGGCTATTTGGCCGAGGTGGTTATCATACGACCGAACGACGAATTTAACTCGTCGTCGGTTTTAATTGAAGATGTCCTGGAATTTCAAGACGTCGTCTCCAAAGACCCACCGTCGATTCCCCGCCGGACCGAGGTTCGCGTCATGAGATCGACCTGGTTCCGGAAACCGAATACTACGTAACACACCAATGGCCCCTGCCCAGGATGTAGTCTGACGTCATTGACGACTTTTATCGTGCGAATAACGACGTCAAAATGGTGCGTGACAGCAAGTCTCCCCATTCGACACCCACGTGTTGTGTTCGGAAGCCAAAAGGCAAGCGGCGTACCGTTCACGCTTACAATAAGTTAAACGCCTTTGCACTATTGTGTCATTGTGAATATTCGTTACCAGACCCCGATCGTCCTTTAAGTGTCGTCTGTACTTTGACTTTGCCATAGGCTATGCATTGCTGTAAGCAGACGCCGAGGGGCAAGATCGGGTGACGGCGTTCGAATCTCGTCAGCTCAAGGCTGCAAAGTTGAATTATAATCACTGTCAGTAATCCATGATGTCTGATTACGTAATAAAAGAATTCCCTTGCAGTTTCTGGCGCATCGGCTGTTGTCTGAGCTGGGACATACTTGACTGTCTTCGAAAATGTGTCAACAACAGGCATGATGACTTCTTTGCCTTTCGTACCCAATATCTTGTTATCCAATCCACTAAAATCGTATGCTAATTTTACTAGGGGCTACAATAGGCATCAACCTGTCGTTCGCTTTCAAATTGCTTGTCATGTAGCGATTACATGTCTCACAGGTGAACACGTACATTTTTACATCCTCATCCGGTTTATTCAATAGAAACAGTGTGATTCATTTAGCAGTGTTCGTCGAATTCCTTGATGTGTGGCAATGATCGAATCATGAGTTTGCGATACAACTTTTTCTGGGGCTTTGATCGTTCGGTACACATAATCTCCACACCTGGTTACTTGTATTGAGGAAGTATAAACCGTATTTGAGTGCAAAAGCGCTCTCTTCTGAACTTTTGGCAAACAATGTGTTTTTCTTTTAGGCTTTGTTGGACCCTTCTTTTATATCTGCATCCATCTGAATCATGCTAGATGAAGTCATTGTTGAATGATTGACAACATGACGCTGTGGCGTTCCAACCATTTTTTTTGCTCGATCCCTTTTCCAAAAAAGTGTGGCAATCATGATATCCATGTCACGATCGGACAAGCTTGACAAGGCTGCTACATACTCTATGTGGCATTAGCAGTTTTCTCTTCGTGTGAGGCATTTCTTCGTGCATGCTGTTGTCAGATGTTTAAAAGTGTCTGCTTCGACGGAGCTCGCAATCGTGCATCCATCACAGCGTTCAGCTTCCCTTGTCGATAAAGCAAATCGACTGAAAAAATCAATCATCCTGTCAACTTTGCCGGCAACATCGGCGTCTTCATAAACCACTTGCATGCCAAATCGCCTGTATATATGTCGAAATGCGTTCGGTGCATATAATGTCTCCATCTTTCCAATGTTCGCTTGATAGCTTACAGCACTTTCTCATTTGCTGGCCTGTTCAGTTCGTGTGGACCCAGCTTCTTTGATGAAAAGCCTACAGGACAGTCGTTGTTTTCTGCATCTTGCTGCGAGATCACAGCTCCACAGCAGTATCCTGATGCGTTGGTATTCACAAAAAATGGTCGGTCGTAGTTTGGCAACTGCAACACTGGCGCTTGCTGCAATGCGAGCTTGATTGTCAGAAGCGCTTTACGCTATCTCTCATCCCAATACTATGTTGTAGACGGTTTTACCAGATTAATCAGTGGCAATAATAACTTAGCGTAGTCTGCGATAAACTTCGTGTAATACCCTGCTAGTCCTAGAAAATCAACTGATTTTTGCAAGTAGTCGACTCTGGCCATTTTTCTATGGCACGTATATTCTTCAAATCCACATGTAATCTTTCTTATGATATAGTAAGCCCTAAGAAAACCTTTTTTTCGACTCCAAATTCGCATTTCGTTGGTCTTGCATACAATTTTTTTCGTCACAATACCTTAAGAACAATCTTCAAACGATCCATGTGATATTTCATAGTTGTGGAAAAGACACAAATTTCGTCCATATAACTACTACAAAGAGAAACTTGTCAAAGATACATCTTATGAGTCTGGACCGTACTCCTGGCATCCCAGCCATGCCCATAGGTGCAACACACCATCAGCGACTTCGAGGTACGTGCGAAACGCGGTGTATTTTCTTGCTTCTGCTACCAAAAACATTTGGTGGTATCCTGATGCAAGATCAATCTTCGTAAGGACTTTGCATCCAAACATTCGATAAAACAGGTCATAATTGTTTAGAAGGGAAATCGTTGGTATTTTCGTTTGAGAGTTGACATGACGATATTCCAATACCCAGCGAATTGGCGTGTCTGCTGTGTCGAGAAGGCATATTCCCCTCCGCATCCCCTTTCGGCACTCCAAATATGTTTGAGAATTAGATGAAACCCTTCTTTTCCAACTTTCGCCCAAACTTATCCAATGATTTTTGCTTGACTTTTGTTAATCGAAATGGTGAAGTAAATTTTGATTTCGCTCCATTTTTCAATGTCAGGTCAAACTCGACAGCTCGTTTCGGAGGCAGTTTTTAACGGGTGTCTCATCTAAATCACATCTAGAAAAGTAGTCAGTAGTTTCTTCCACTCTGTTGGCATGGTCTTTTGAACTGTTTCCGATACGACACTTATCTTCACCATCCATGGTTCGATCTCATCTACGTAGTGGCTCGTTTCTGTTCTGGCTACATTTGCTTTTTCCCTTTCACCCATGTCGACTTCTATGAGCTTATTCGTCTCTCATCTGTCTTCGGCCTTAACTAAAAAAACATGGCTTTCCAATATGATGCCGTATTCTTTCTGTTTAAGGTCATATGCAGATCGTTAAAAGTCCGTTCATCAAATGTGATTGGCTCGCTCAACTCATTTAACATTCTTGTCTCGGAGCATTTTACGTCAAAGCCTTCAACTCAGCTTTCTTTGCTTTCGACACCGTTTTGACCAAACCCAGGTTGACAGTGTATTTCTGTTGCCTCGCAATCAATGAGCATTCTGACTTCTCGATTCGTCAGTCCCATTCTTTCCATCAGCATGTGGGACTTTGCTCTCTTTTCGCGCAGCCTTGCTTTCTCGTCGCGCGCTTTTCACTTAGATGGTGTTCATCCTGAACAATTAAAAATCTTCCTCTTTGTCAGAGAATCCCTCTTCGTTCCTTGCTTCTTGAACAGCCACATTGTTGTGTCTCAGATTCTCTCGTGAGTTATTGATGTGCCTCACTGGCCTTGGTTCCCTGTTGTTCTGACGTCTTGGTTGTCTGCATTCTGCAGCGAAATGTCCATGCTCCCACAATTTAAGCTTGTCTTGTTCCGAAGAGCACTATTTCTTTGCTGACTCACTCGTCATTTATTTTCGCTTTTCACATTTGCATTGTCCATTTCAATGGCTTCAGGTTTGCGTTGACTCAGTCGTCTCTCTAATTTAAACCTCTGTCCGCTGTATCTCTCGTTGTAGTCTTGATTTCGCCTTCAATTCTTTATTCCTAGCAAAACCCTGTGCGCTCTTTCAGACTCTAGCGCAGTCTGGATAGCTTTCATAACGGTGCTGCAATCCTTCTATCGCACCTCTTCCTTCTACGCTCTCTCAATCCTCGATTGAATATTGCTATCTTCTCACGCTCTGACATATCGACTTGGGTACAAATTCTATTGAATCTCCCACCATATTCCATAAAATCTTTACAATTCTTCTGCTTTAGATTGATTAACTCATTTCTCAATTGATCTTGAAGATACACAGGCTCAAATTCTCGTCGAAATTCATGCTCAAACTCTATGAGCGTCTCTGGCAGTGCTCTTGTCGACTGCAATCTTTCCTGGTACCAAGCAGCGGTGAGTCCCCTTAAATTGGGTATCATCATCGCTAAATATCGCTCTTTCCTTTCTTTACTCCGCATCGGGTCGATATTTTTCGCCCTGAAGAACGTGATCACTTGATGAATGTTCAAGCCCACGCTTTCATCTATTCGTCCATAATATTTTGGCACTGTAAGTCTTTCCACTCTCCTTTCGCTTTTCACTTCTCCCGCCTCTCTTTGCGCTGTGAGCTCTTGTTGAATTGCATTTTGGTCATTCATCTAGTTTCTTGAGCCTCTGCCAGAGCATTCAGCATATGTTGTTGCTGTTTCAACGCTCAAGCTAATGATGCAAACGCGTGTCCTATTCTCTCTCTTTGATGCTTTTTCTTCTTTCACAACAAGGCTAAGACTACTTGGTGCTTATAGCCACTCGCAATATCACACATGTTAAAACTCGAATTGACTAGAAATGTATACTAAGTTACCAAATTTATTCTCAATTCCACTTCTCGTCTGAGCACACGACCCCATCAGCTGTGCGTTGTTAGCGAGAACTCTTTAAATCTAAGCATCCTCCATGCGTGATACACAATAAATCTGTTGCACTAAATGGCATAAGCAGTTATCCCCGCAACCAAGTTGTTAAGAAAATTAATCATCACACGACTGGATTGTATACCTGTCCGCAGGACAGCCAGACACCCTTAACGGGTCTATGTAAGTCGCTGATTCCGAAAGAAATAGAGAATTAGCAGCAAGGGCCAGAGGCGATAATTGGTCAAACAGAGGCGTTTTCTAGCTATAAAATGCGCTGGTGACATACTTCCAGTAGCGTTTGAATCTGTTGTTTTAAAATTACTCAGCTGATATATTTTGTGATACGGCAGGTGATCTCTTAGTGGAAAGGGACGAAAAAATACACTGGATGAATGAAGGCAATATCGTCAAAAACTTGGCCATTGCCAAGATATTACGACTGCGTGCCACATTTGTGGTCTCAAACTGGAAGACTGGCGCGAAAATGGGCACTGCGGGATTGCTAGGACTGTGATCTGAATCCGATGAGGTAGAAGGTATAACCTCATCCAAAGACTCATATTTTTTGTGGTCCTACATCCGCAAATTTTTTTTATGCAACATTGCCACTGACGACTTAACGCACATCTCCACCAAAGAAAAGACACTGCCGCCCAGCTCAACGAGCTTCCCATAGGCAAATTAGGGTATTTCCTTTCCCACAAAGAGACATGACCGGTAGTTAAGCAAGCAAGCTCATAAGAATGAACAAGGCTATTGACATTAATAACTCGCCGTAGTAAGCATTCACATCGACGTTCATGTCGTGTTTGTACTTCACAAATTCAGGCAACAAACGAAGTTTTTCAGCTCACAACTGTTCATTAAATCTGGCTGCCAAGCGATTACAAGTGTCAACAAAGTTTCTTTCCTTACCAGTATATCAGGCTCTGACATTTTTGCAGCCTTGCAGTACCAAATGACCTAGGATTTTTCTGACCGTTGCAGCTTAATCGTATTCAGTGCTTCAAGGAGAAGAGACCTTATGGGTAAAATATGCCCGGAGCAAGATTCGCATGTTTTTCTCTCCGATTGGGCGGTATGCATAGGGGTTTAAGCGACACGACGGGCAACTTCTGACGAACTTGATGTGTGATTGAGTTTGCAAAAGTCGTTGCAACCCATGTGCTAGCAAACGAATATGATGGGCTTGCTAATCAAAGAATACCTTTTTGATCAAGAGCTAGAAATACCATGGGATCTACAGTGAGGCCCTTCGTCGTAGGGAGTAGGGAGAAATTGTGTAGAGGTTAGCTGTAAGCATACAGAGCCTCTTAATATCTAAGAGATCTCCACAGACGGAGATTGGATTTTCCGAATAACTATCGGTTGGGGCAAAGTGACCGGGCCATTATTTGAAATTTGAATGTGATTGATTCACCGAAGAGCGCCTCATCTACCTTCAAGGTCTTGGCTGCGAAGATCGAATCCTTTCTGATTGTTACTACTAAGTGTGAACCATACCACGCTGGCGGCAACTCATCACCCATCGATGACGCTCAATATTTTCGGCTGACTGTAATCAAGGTTCTGTGGTTTACGATTCTGGGTGTGCTGACCGTAATTCTGGTGTTTGGTTTACGGTCCTTAGCGTTAAACACTTCTCTTCTATATGGTGACTCCTCCTTGAGAGTCGCATGCATATATAGGAAAGCTAAATATACCAAATCTCAATTTCCAGTTCGTGCTCCTCTGCTCAGTTCTGCTTCAAGTTCCTCTACATTCGTTAAAGGTTATAAGCCCAAGTCCAGTCGGTCACAACGTTGTCCTTCGGGACGACAACAACTTCCTATGGGTGTTCAACGCTCGGATGACTCTTGTCGCAAGTCCTTGATTGATCACATCGTCATCAAGTCAGAACAAGTCGCGCAGCGCGACACACCAGAGTGGGAAGCCTCAGACCTGAAGACTTTGGCGGTCATAGTCAAGCTCCTCAATCCTACGTACCAATTAACGGTGCGCAATGCGCAATCGGAATTTGAAGCATGGAAAATTCTACTACTATTTTTTGCACAACTGTGTTCAACTTTGTAAGCAACTAACTGATTTTGAGGTTCAAACCGGAGGCGACTTGATGGCGCACCTGATGCGCTTTGAGGATTGTATCTCAAACTCTCTGCCGCTGTTGAGCACATTGATGATGACGGAAAGCCTGTAGTGCTATTGGGCAGTCGGCCTGAGGATTATGATGCTATGGTCCGAATCATCGAAGCAACAAGTGGTGTCACGCTTTTGGATGCTGTGTCAAGAACATAAGAAGCTCACACGTCGTGACAAGAATGAAGCTGCATTCAAGGTCAGCCTTTTGTCAACATAAGCCTCGCCCTGCTCGTCATGGTGATGGTCGCTATGAAAACAGTCTGAATGGCTATAATAGACGCCACAGTGGCAACGGTAACGGTGGTTATGGTGCCTGGATGAATGATGCTCCGCGTAGTAGTGGTGGTCGAATCAACGGCCACTGATATGGATGTGGTAAGTATGGCCACAAGCGACAACACTGTACCCAGCAGAAGCAAGGCAGTGGTGACGAGCTCATCTTCCGGGCGGTTCCCAATGAGACACAAGGTAACTCAACGTGGTTGCTGGACAGTGGTGCGCGCTGCCAGATGTCTGGAATGCTTGATGATTCTAGTGACTATCGTCAATTGGATACGCCCATCAGTGTGATGGCTGCCAGTGGACAAAGACTCCAAGCAAGAGGTGTTGGCCAAATCTGTAAGATTCTCGCTGGTGGTTGTAGTGTCAAGCTCACGGAAGTGCTCCATGTCCCGCACCTGGAGAGCAAGCTAGTATCGATGACCGCGTTGACTGCGCACGGGGTTATCATCCAATTTGATACTCATGGTGCATCGTTAATGATTGATGAGAAAGTGATTGCTCGAGTTCCTCGTATTGGTAAACTGTATGTATGGCACGTTGGCCAACATGCACTCATGTTGCAGGCGAATGCAAGAGAAGAGTTGAATGGTGGTGGCACGACCTAGCATGCTCGTCTTGGACACGTGTCGCAAGCTAACGTGAAGCTGCTCGTGAAAGCAGCTGACGGAATCCCGTCGATCGATCACAATGATGATTTCGCTGCTGTATGTGACGGCTGCGCTCGAGGCAAAATGGTGACCTCTTCGCTTTCTCACCAATCTTGAATCCACTTTTCGAGCTTGTCCGTCCGCTAAAGCCCAAGACTCGTGGTGGATCTCAGTATGTGGAGACCTCCATTGATGATTTTTGTCGATACGTCAGTGTGTACCTACTGAAGAGCAAAGGTCAAGCGTCCGACAAATCCGTTGAGTTCAAGAAGCTGGTAGAGAACCAGCACGGCGTGAGAGTTCGCCGCATTTGCAGTGATAATGGTGGTGAGCACACCAGTGCGAAGTTCAACCGATTCTGTGCAGAAAATGATATTCTTCACCAAACTAGTGTATCATATTCGCCTCAACAAAACGGCTTAGTGGAACACATGAACCGGATCATCGTGAAAATGGCTCGTTCAATGCTTCATGTCATTAACGTCGATCGGCAATGGTGGGGTGGAGCAGTAGTAACTGCCACTTACATCATCAATCGTATTCCGAACACAGCTCGTTCTGACGTGAGTCTTCGTGAAGTGTTGACAGGCTAGGAACCATCTTTGAAACATCTCAAGGCATTTGGATCTACTAGGCTCTTCAAGATTTCGAAGGCACATCGATGCACCTTCCTCGGCTATTCCCACGACGAAAGGTTTCCGTGTCTGGGACATTGATGACCAGCGCATTGTGACCACGCGGACAATTCAGCTTGACGAACGCCCTCCGCTATCGCATCTTACATTTTTGATGATCCGTGATGGTGGCGATAATTATGTACCACTCATGGAGGACGATGATTACTCTCAAGCTCAACCACTTCCTACTCAACGGAACAACGTAGACGATATAGAGGTCGACATCCTAAGTGCTACCGAACCTGAGGAAATGGAAGTAGAAGTCTCGATGACTAGTGCTGATATCCGCTCGCTGATGCCTATTGCAAAGGGAAGTGAAGACCGCTCGCATGCGCCAATTGACACTCAGGCTCGTGTCCGCAACCATCACTCTACCTACTAGCACCCGTTTCAGTAATCCCATGGTTTCCTCATCCAATGGTCCGTCTCAAGCTCTAGTCAGACAATACGCATTGTTATGCTATCCTCCGGTTGTCCTTGGAATCCGTCTAGTTTTCAGCGGTGAACGCACTCGCCCTCACCGGCTCGAATTCGATCAAGCTCGACTGTTGACAAATGGATCCGATCATGCTGTGGCTCTTCCCAACGAATCCCCTGGTGATCAACCTGATATTGAGGCTGATGTAGTACAAGAGAGCAAGAGACAACGTGTCGACTCATACGAGATCGCTCTTGATGTTAATGACCTGTCTAATTCGTATCAAGAAACCATGGCAACCCCTGAAGCTGCCGAATGGAAAGAAGCAATCCGAACGAGATACGCTCTCATGTGAAGAATCACACGTAGGATATTGTCACGAAGCCTCGCGGTGGAAAAGTGATTAGTTTAAGATGGGTCTTTGCTCGAAAGTATGATGAGCGTGGAAACGTCGTAAGACACAAAGCTTGACTAGTGGCCCGCGGATTTCTCCATCCACACAATATTAACTACTTCGATACCTACTCACGTTGCCAGCGTGAACACCATTCGAATGTTTCTATCTATATGCTGTGCAAAAGACTATGACGTTGAAACGGCATTCCGTAACGGCGGTCATGAAGAGACCGTCTACATGCATCCTCCGGAGAGTATCAAGGTCAAACCTAGCATGGTTTGTGAATTATGCCGCAGCTTGTATGGTCTTAAACGGGCTGCATCAGCATGGTTCAAGAAGATTCGGTAAGTGTTCGAACGACTCGGGACTAGCCAATGCGGTGATGATCCGTGCTTTTTCATCCGACGTCCAGAAGACAACGTCGACGACAGAGTTGTTTACGTGGTGTTGTATGTGGATGATTTGCTTGTTGGAAGCAAAACACATGCCATTGCTGCCGGCTTCTGCGACGAACTGCGAGAGCATTTCGTGCTTAAGTCGCTCGGTCTCGCCCGATATATGCTTGGAATGGAGATTGCCTACGAGCAAGATAAAGGGCAATTGATCGTAAAGCAAATTCAGTTTATTATTAAGATATTAACCAAGTTCGATTGCCTCAATGCTAACACCGTTCGCAATCCACTTGTTATCGGTGAAGACTTCACCATTGATGCGACGCATGAAGCCTTTGACGATAAGCGTCGGTACCGAGAACTTGTTGGCTCTTTGCTATATGCGGCGAATGCAACCCGGCCTGACATCTCAGTTGCACTCTCGATTCTGCCCCAGCAACTTGATCGACCAACGTCTGGTCATTAGCGCACCGCCAAACCTGTGCTGTGTTACCTCAAAGGGACGATTTGGGTCGGTATTCGATACCACAGGGGCAATGGTGATGCGGTTTCACTCCGGGTATTCAGCGATGCGAGCTGGGGTGGGGACAAAGCAAGTCGACGCTCGACATCTGGCGTACTTGTGATGCTATGTGGTGGTCTTGTCGTATACAAGAGCAAGCGTCAGTCTACAGTTGCCCTCTCTTCCACTGGAGCCGAATACATGGCACTCGCGTTTACCGTACAAGAGGTGCTCTGGATCCGCTATCTCCTTGGTGAAATTTGCCTGAAGGCGGCCAGTGGCCCGACCATCCTGATGGCCAACACCTCAGCAATTAGTATCGCAAGCCGCCAAGGATACACGCCACGCGCCAAGCACATCGACTTACGGGCACACTTTGAACGTGATCACGTTGAAAAAGGCTCCATCCGCTTGCAGTATGTCCCGACCGAGTCACAGCTGGCCGACCTCCTGACGAAGCCGTTCCCGACACCGCATCTTGTTTACCTCCGACAGTAGTGTAGTCTCACCGGGTGATCGAGTTGTGGGGGAGTGTTGCTACTAAGCGTGAACCATACCACGCTGGCGGCAACTCATTACCCATCAGTGACGTTCAAAATTTTCGGCTGACTGTAATCAAGGCTCTGTGGTTTACGGTATTCTGGGTGTGCTGAACGAAATCCTGGTGTTTGGTTTACGATCCTTAACCGTAAACACTTCTTTTCTATATGGTGACTCCTCCTTGAGAGTCGCATGCATACATAGGAAAGCTAAATATACAAAATCTCACTTTCCAATTCGTGCTCCTCTGCTCAGTTCGGCTACAAGTTTTTCTTCATTCGTTAAACTGATAGCCCGTTAAGCTTTGTGCGCACATAAGGAGAGATATCTTGGCTCGTGTACGATGCATGTGGACGGAAATCACTGGATACTTGTAGAGCATTTTACGCTTGCTCAATCTAAAAAAAAGTGTTTCCCTATTGTAGTATATATCTTGGTAAACATCTAAGTAAGTAGCGTATAGACATATATGAAACTTAGTGTGATTTTTGTTTATATTACATTGTTGTCCCACGAGAATTACCATAGTACTGGGACTGTTGATTGTTAGGGAACTCTGGAAAGAAATATTTGTAAGGTTCTATATAATTTTATGCACTCGCACATATGTAATATTAATTTAAACTATACATTACTCGGGTCGTAATACGTCAATCCATTTATTCAGTACGCAGAATTAAAGCGTCATAATCTCTCTGTGTGTGGTGAGTGCGCAGTAACGTTTTTGAAGTGCTCAGAAAATCATGTTAAAGTCAACAGCCTTTTTTGCCGCGTGACTCTTGCTTGCAGCTAGACGGCGAGGAGCAGTTTGCTTGATTTTACCATTTTTGGCACGGTATCAATGAACATCATCTGGTTTTCTGCAGATACATCTTTTTTAAGTGATAAATAAATACCTCATGCGTGACAAATACAAGAGCTACTCATAAGCCTAGATGCAGATGAGAGGCCGCAAGCTGCACTTTACTAACCAAGCAAAGAATGGCCGTTTAGGTCATCTGGTTAAGATGATGACTACGACAACAGCCATTTTGATATATTTAACAATGTTTCCTAACATCTGATTAGTTTTTTTAAGCCCTACATGCCGTTCATAAGTAACAACATCCTGTGAGGCTCCTTTTGCTAAGATCTTCTGATAGTTACTTAGGTTGATGAACGCGGCGCATTCGAATACATTTCTTTCTTCGACTTTCAAATTCGCGCTTGGGTGCCTTATGCTGGCGAATGGTGAGTCTTCCTTCGTCCTCATTTGGCACGCGCTCGTGATACTCTTGATTATGCATACGCTTTTGCTTCAAAACCTTCACGGTCTCATGTAATTGTACAGCATTCTCCACGTCGTGAATAGAATTGTTGATGCGCTCCATCTCCCCCAGATGCTGACGCTCTTTGAGTGGCAGACACATAGAATTTACTGAGTCGGCACGCTGGAACTCCTGCAACAGAACGAAGCCGTATTCTCCTGGTTCAGATGCCATCGGCATGTTAAAATGGAAGCGGTTGTTCACGGGGCTCCAGCGAAGTCGAGGTATCGAGTCGAGTAGCAAGTTGTCGCTGCTTGCGATTATGGACATCTACGTCGTAATGATTGGGTTTGAAGGCTGTTTTTCAGACTTGGCTTGCTACTTTCTTTTTACGAAATGAGGACGAAAACCATTTCGACAGGAAAATGTTGTAGTCCGCTAGCTCTGTATAAGACTTAAATCCTCCGCTTCTTACCATCACGTGCTAACTTTAACTCGTCACTGGCTCTGCGTACATTGATATAAAAAAGTAGATGTAGAATTTATAGACTTGTTCTGTGAAATTAATGGAGCACCAACTTCAATTCGGGCGTGATGATCCATACAAAGTCGTGCGTTGTATATAGAAACGACATGACAAGTGGTCTTCGAAGACAACAGATGCCAGCCGCGCATAGACGAAATGTTAAGTTCTGAGTACTTTCAATATTTTGCAGGCTGAAGCTGGATGCTGCATGTCTCAGGTAGTTGGTATAGTTGGTAGACAATCAATTATTAGCCTAAGCGATTGCACTTCAGCCCAGTAGCAAAATTTTGAGGTTACGAGCGGAAGTCGATATGTCAACGTCGAGGCTATAGGTTGACGGCCAACCTTCACAGTCTATTGACAAATTTGTAATGCTCGATGGCATAAGAATTTTAAACCAATTGTAGCTTTTGGTGGCGTTGATTAATATTATACATGCATTAGTTTCGTACCTGTGCTCCTTGAAAGATAAAAAGTTGAGTGATCGACGGGGATAATGGCTGAGGGTGCACACTACCCCATGAGTTTGCAAACACCTGAAAGATGACGTCAATGCTGAAATGAGGTGATTTGAAATGAAAGTTGGTGAGACGATGCCAGGAAGAAGTTAACGTCCGTCTTGTCATTCAAACAAATTTAGATTAACTTCGATGATTGAACTCCAATGTTTGAACTGTAGTGAGCAGCCTTGTCTGTAAGTTGAGTATCTCAAATGTTGCCATTCGCAGTGCAGCTTGCTAACATCAGATTTGATGATTCGAGCAGACAGGTCCGTATTCTAGTGTTTTGACACTTGAATAAATCACTCCCACCAAATAACGACACTGTATCGTCAAAGCTTTCGAAAGTTGAGTCATTTTTCTTCCCGAGTTGAAAAGAGTATTTCATGCCCGCTATAAATCGAAACACACCGAATAACTACTCAATTGCTAGAAATGCGTCCAACCAGCTTTAAGGCATCAATTAAGCATTTGTCGCTTGGTTGAAGATGCAAAATAACTATTATTATTTCGCACAACTCGAGCGAAATCGAAAGCAATCAGACGTGAACTATGACTCAAAAAGCATTAGTGTCCAGCATTTTGATGACAAATCAACCCAGATTACCGTCACTAAGCTAATTCTTCTGTGGCTCACCGGAACCAATCATTGGATTGTCACCATATTCTTCGTTTGCCTATTGGCTTTTGATAGATGACTCCGATAATTGTTGAACTCGTAGACAGACTAAATTTTTGAAAAAGTGATTTCGCTGAAGATGCAGGAAGGACAAGGATCGAAAGTCGGCCAATGTGTCGAGAGTCTAAAGCAGATTTACAATAAGGTCAATCTGCCAACGTTTCCACACCTACTATCGTGCTTTGCATATGAGATAAGTTAACGACTTTTATGACAGAGGTTTCAAAGATTATTTTAAGCAGCGTTTAATACATTTCTGAAAATACCAACACAATTTACATATATGCGGTCCAGCGACGATACCTGAGGCCCGAGGTTACCATTTTGTACGGGCATGGGTTTGCAAGAATTGATATTGACAAAGATTTTTAGCTTCTTTGGCCTATGTGGAGATTTAGATTGTTAAAGAATCATATGTTGTATTTCACGTGGATGCATAGACCCGGCAGGTGACGATTGCACTCATTTCGACTTAATGGGAACTTGGCTTGTCACGATGCCGAATATCTGCTTTTACACTGGATCGGCTTTTCGTCGCAAAAGATAATAAACTGTATCAGGACTTTAATAAAAAAATGCAAAAAATATTATTGCGGTCGAGTGTTTTACACAAAACATTAAATAAAATGGTCGACAAGCTTTCCGAGGTCCAGGCGTCAGGGACAAAGTCGAATAATAAGAACAATATGTCTCGAATGAATAGTATTCTTAGATAAGGGTATTGTATAATTCATATTACCACAAGACTGTGGAGAAAATATATGTAATTGATGACAAAATGCATCAAATCAAATCAAACCCATCAAATTATAATTCAGAATATCTGTTTTTGTCATTAATTCCTTTCTTCTCAAAACAATGTACATTTGTGTTATACCCCATGCTTCATGTGCAACTTCAAAACATATTTTGTCCATATATACGTATATCTACCGTTTTGTTTCATACGCCTAGAGAGATGGATTGTGGATTACCGTGCTGAAACTCGCGAAGCCTTTTCTTTGACCGTGATGAAGATACGGTTTCAACTATGAAGGACCCGATTCTTTGGTGAACACTCTCGACGTTCTCTCGAGGGGAGCTGCTAAGAACTTCCAAAGATTTAAAAGGCGAGGTAGTGCGAGTTTGACCAACTTTGATTGTACCGTAATGTTGCTTGCGTTTTCTTGATATATTCATGCTTGACAAGAATGATCGACCCACCTTCGAGACACTACCATCTGACTTAGACTCTTTGATATTGTCGCTGATGACATCGTACAGAATTACATTTTGTTGGCTGCGGTGACTAGAGACACTTGTTGTGTTGCCACCGCAAGTTGCAGTCCTTTTCTCGCCCTCATATTTTAGAATTGTGTCTTTTAGATTATTCAGCGCATCATCAACTGCTTTGCAGACCGCACGTCACTTTCAATTTCAAGGCTGCTGCCTTTCAGCTTTGTCGACATCGGACGTGCTGGTTCATCAAGCCTTCCCCATGACGCATTGACTATCGGAGCTTTTTGACAATACGGGCAGAACCAATCTCCTTCCGGGACATCAGATACTGCAGGCTGTACACAGGTAAAGTGATAGGCTCGCTCACAGCCATTACAACACAACAGCGTGCCTTCCTTTAAGCAAATTGTACAATATTCAACGTCCTGCTCGGTGCGAGGAAGCCGAGTAAAGCGTGCGCCCGTCCTTTTTCTTCCTTTCTCTCTCTGTCTGTTGTGCCACATTTCATATTCGGGCGTTTTCTTCCATTGGTAAAACTTGCTCACTAACTCCTTAACTGTCACATTTGGAAACCTCCGCTGCTCAAAAAAAACAAAGAAGCATCAGCACCACATTCAGTATATATCAATCTTCCTATTCCCCCACCTTAACAAGATGAAATTTCTTGCCATGCTGGGCCATAACCCTCTCGAATGTATCCTTTTGTATCTGCTTTGCCATTTCATGGCTTGCGATTAATTTTTCGCGGCGGGCACTGTGAACGTTTTCGATAGCTTTAGTCACTTTAAAGTCTGCATCAAACAGTGCTTGTAAAGCCTGTATTGATCAAAAAATTAGTTGCACAATTCAATTCCTTTGTACAGCACATTTCACCATCTCCGTCTCTTTAGGCCATGCGTACGTTCGTACGAAATTCACGACCTCGTCGTTTAAAGGTGTTAAACTCTCGCCGTCGCGCCAACCCCATCGCTGTCGATACTGAGGCTTGTTTTGCTGTCTGATACGCTCCTGCTCTGCTGCAGGGAGAAGAGTTGGAATGATTGCTCGATTATTGCCACCATCTAGCTCCAATGCCATTTTTCTTTCAATGACCCTTCGAGAAAAAAGTTCGTAGCTTTCTGAATCCACCTCAGACCTAAACCTGCTCAAAAACGAGCAAATTGACAGTGCTACCACCAATCAGAATTACAGTGCTATGTCCAGTTTTATTATGTCTGAAACTTAATCATTTTGAGTTTGAAGAGTTCAGCACATTTTAGCTGATTGGCCCATACATGAGAAAGCGCATCTTCTCTATCAATATGATGATGCCATCGAGCTCCCACAATCTACTGTAACACATCAGTCCTCTTCAACGATACTATCGACCTTCTGTGTGGAACGTTCAGCTTGAACTCGTTGTTTAGATGTTATTCAAAACGCAAAAGAACACAGCAAATAGTACTTTACAACATTAAATTTTTCGAGACGCGCAAGATTACACTGGCGTTATTCAAAGCCTTCATCGATCATTATAAATAAAGGCATTGATTTCGCATTTTCAGATTGCTTCTAACAAATCATATGAACGTGAGCACTTTGCCAAGTTAAGCTGCTCCATACAAAACGTCTGTAAGAACTTTTTGTCTCTAAACCTAGCAAAATTGCAAGAATCTTGGTCAAACGGTCGTCTATAACAAGCACTTAAAGCTTTTCGGGGTTTAACCGCTTGAACGCCGCTGTCATACATGCTTTAATTCTTGGATACGAAGCTTGCGTCAATAAAGACATCGTCAATCTTTTTAGAGATTTCAGTGGAGGAGATTCGTAATTTCGGACAATATAATTTGAGTTAAAAATAGAGAAATATGTCTCTGATCAGCATCTGCTCCACATTTACAAATTCACAAACTGCAAGTGCAGCCAAACTATTAAGCAAGTAACGATATCATAGGAAGCAAAAATTAATGGCGTTTTCGTCCTGTGCACCTCGTAATTATTGTGTTACAGAGTATTTGAAAAACCGAGGGGAATCCTAGATGGTGTCATCATGTCAAGTTTTAACATGAAATAATGCTGGTATTGAGGAAAAGCTGGTTCGACAGCTATTGGTGTAACACGCGTTAATTTTCCGAACAGAACACGCGTATCAGATCTCGCCTGTGGAAGACATCCAACTACTGCTAATGATACGGATATCTCGGTCTATATATAAACCCTAAAACCTAAGCCCAAATTATCAAATAGAGGATATGAGCAATGCTTCATAACGACGTACTTGCCGCATGTTTCGGCACCCTTGGTCAGCCTGCCAGCTCCGGCAAAGTGCTGGCTTTTGATTTTCACTTAGCATTTCTGAAGACAATTCTTGAAACAGGATTGCTTGCAATTTGCCGAGTGGAAGCGTTAGACCGAAGAATCCGCATCTAAATGCACAGAAAATGGGTTTTGTCTTCTCCTACCTGCCGTGAGCCTTTAATGTACCCGCCGCTGTAAGTTCTCTTGGCTATTTTAAAAGTACACATTTATAAGTCTAGACCAATACGTTCTACTGTCTCTGACAAAAAAGTTTGTTTTATGACGTAAGGCTTGCAGCTCATATGTGTCTGGGAATCCTCCTTTTCAAATTTCTGATCTCCTTAGATGGTATAGTTTTCAAAGCTGTATTTGATATAGAATCAGATATAAATAACTTTGTAATAACTAATTATTTAGTTTAAATAATAAAAACAAGAATTTTAGAACAAAAATAAGATTAGACTGTAATTTTTTAATACTTTTATAATATTGTGTTTTAGTATTAGATGTTTTACTTTTTATTTTTCAAAGCTTGACAATTTTCATCTGTAAAATTTGTTAAATTTGTATTCAATAATAACAAAGAAATTGATTTTTAATCTGTTTATCTTCATCTAATTGCAACAAAAAACTCTATCTTAATTAGGTTTTACTATTTAAATTGAAAAACCGATAAAGGCGGCTTTGCCCCACATTAAACAAAGAAATATGGTCTGGATTTTGAGCAGAAGAGTAATTTTGCCTTAGGTTAAGGTTGTGGGTACTCTTGGAGGTAGTAGATTGCGATCGCTACACGGGTACTGGCTCTAGTAAGGGACGTAAGGTCGCTGACCTTAGCTTAGCTTCCTCTAAAAAAAGCTACGGTAGCCCCTGTGCAATAGGTAGCACTCGAAGTCGATCAACGCCTGAGTCGTTACGACTGATCCTCTTAGAGAATTAAACAATACTTATTTTTGCCCCAGGGCATGCAGGACGGGCTTATTAAGCTGATGTCCCTGCTTAGCTCTGAGAGCGTGGAACACCTTGTTTCGCAAGGTTCTGAGGCGATAAGCAAACGCATAGAGGCGTATTGAATTATGAAAATGCTCTGCTAGAGTACCTACAGCAGAAGCTGTCGGCGTTGACTGCATTCATGACACCACCGTCGACGATGAAAGATTCTTCCCGAACAACTCCGCTCATGTTTAGCGTTAAGACCTTATATCCTGCTATGGGTAAAAGAGGCTGAGATGGCTATGCCTCAAAACGAGCAACAGCGCGTGGCGCTAGCTATCTCCATGAGCGCGAGGATGCGCTTAACGTGCGGTACTTCGGTTGAAGCTGTGTTCCCCGCCTGGAAGGAGCTAAAGCGTCAGCTTTCGCGAGTTCTCTCGTCGCCTAACCAGACATTTCGCGCGCCGTCGCGTTTTTTTGCCGCCCGACAGAGCAAGAAATAGTTGGTGGGCTTTGTCCAGGAGTTGGGAACTCCCATTGCTCAGAACGCAACCGATCCTCTCTCCGAGGCGGTCGCAGTGACCATCATTATGGGCGGCCCCCGCACTGGTGTGGCCAGAGTGGAAGCCTTCCGTGTTCATCCGTCTTCTCTTGAACAAGCGGTTAATGTGACATTGAACGCCGATTTGAACTTTAAATCGACACGACTTGGTTGGAATGCACACCCTCATAGCTCTTCGAGCAGGCCTAATCCAATGGATATCAGCTATGCGGAGAAAGAGGAGGCAGAGCTTCGAGCTGCCGAGCAGCGTTTGGATACCCGATGGTCAATTGTCTGTGGAGACACCCATCATCTTTGGACTGGTTGCCCCCTGCACAAGTCGTGCGGACTTTATGGTCGTAAAAGCGACTGTGAAGGGCTTTCATAAGCAAAGGAAAATCCTGATCAATTTCGGCGCGTCGTGCAATTATGTTCGACGCTCCACGATCGAAGGAAGTCAGCTGTATACGGAGGCGCTTACAGCGCACTTGGATGACATCGTCACTGTTCGCTTAGCGTCGGGAACTTGCGTCACTGTGCCGAGGGTCCCCGTGGACTTCAGTGACAAGTATCTTGACTTTATAGCCTGAAACGCTGCTTAGTTTAGTCTTGGATGCACGATATGACCTTATTTTTGGTATGGCACGGCTGGAACACCATGAGCCATGGATTGATTGGAGGTCGAAGACCTTGAGAGTTACGCGCACGTCTTCCGGTGGCGCTTTGGTGAGTCATAAAACCACCTCTGCTGAGAAGCAGAAGCGCTATTGGCCGGGCACTGGACCGGGACAGTCAATGTGCTGGATATAGGAATATCCGAATTGTCAACACCGAAGATGTATTGGACAAGATTACCGAGCATCATTCGCAGGCTGAACGTGTCGGATGCTGTTAATAACATCACCGATGCAACAGGAAGTGGGGCTACCAATGGACGACGCTGAGTGCGTGTTCCCACTTGTCTCGATGAGATGTAAAGCCTCTATAGAGAGGAGACGGCGAAGCCGTATCATATCTGCAAGACACATCCTACGATATCGTACAGCTATACACCCTTGTCAACGGTATGACGGGAGAGATAGACGGCGACGTCACCCTCGAGGCTACTTTCGCGATGGATGCTTTTGTTGAGCTAAACGATATGTCCTTCGTCCTCCGAAGCGTTTGGCGATGCCTTGAAGGCAAGCGTTTTAGCCGAGGTGGTCATTATACGACCGATCGAGGAGATAAACTCGTTGTCGCCTCTGGATGAAGCTGCCCGGGGGAACACCAAGAGGGTGCTGAACGCACGAGGTGAATCGTTGATCCTAAAAATCCGTCGGATCCGTACTACCCCTTAGTAAAGGAATTTCAAGACGTCATCCCCAAAGGCCCGCCGTCGCTCCTACCTCCGTGCCAAGGTGTCCGTCATAGGATTGATATGGTTCCGAAGACCAAATACTGCGTAACACGCCAGATGCCTATGCCCAAGATGTAGTGTTACGTTATTGACGCTTTTTTCCCTTCAAAGCATGGTGCAGGAATGGTGCGTGAGAGTAGGTATCCTTATTCGATACCCACGTTTTGAGTCCGAAAGCCGAATTGCAAGCAGAGAATCGTTCACGCTATAATAAGCTAAATTTACGACCATCCCGGCACAAATGCCGATTCCTAGGATGGATGTTCTAGAACCATATGGTTGGCTGTACAAAGTACAGCCCACTCGACTTGGTCGACGATTGTTACTAATTGCTCATGAGAGCGAGTAGTATTCCACTAACAGCGGTGAGTACTCCGAGCGAAATTCACTCGGAGTGGCTGGTGATGCTCCAAGAGCTGTTGAATACACCAGCAACATTTAATCGCCTTGTGATGCAGTAGTTCAGGCCCCACCGGGCGTATACACAAACATGCTCCGATGGCATCTTCGTCCACAGTCGTGTGAGGCAAGGTTGGACAGATGAGGAAAATCACATCGTTTATTTGAGAACGGCGCTCGAATGCATGCGAACGAATAAGCTGAATGGTAACGCAGATAAGTGCAGCGCGAAAAAAGTCCGCGTGTTAGGGTTCTTTGGGAAGCGTGGCCTTCGAGCAATTCCCGCTAAGGTCAAGGCCATTGTGGACTGGTCGGCTCCGAAGAATCAAAAGGACTTGCGCAAGTGGCTTGGCCTCGCTAACAACTTGCACAAATATAGCGCAAATTACGCGGAAATGGCACAGGCATTGTCGAATCACCTTAAAAAGAATACGGAATGGTGTTGACACACCGAGCATCGAAAGGCCTTTGA
Organism: Plasmopara halstedii; assembly: GCF_900000015.1. Lineage (NCBI taxonomy): Eukaryota > Oomycota > Peronosporomycetes > Peronosporales > Peronosporaceae > Plasmopara > Plasmopara halstedii. The sequence goes on along the minus strand of NW_020187208.1, from coordinate 126,813 downwards.
TGGGGCCAAAGACAGCGTCCTTCATGCAACAATACTGGCATTGCCAGCCAATCGTGCTTTTAGTTTCGTTTATGGCGCTTCCAACTTTGCCATCGGCTGTGCACTGCTGCAAGCAAATGCCGAGGGGGCGAGATCAGGTGATCGCGATCAAATCTCGCCAGCCTAAGGCTGCGAAGAAGAGCTACCTAGTGCACGTCAAGGAATCTCTTGCGATAAAGTATGCGCTTAACAAATTCAGATGCACCTGCTTGGCCCAAAGCTGTTTGTGATCTACACAAATCATGCGTCATTTCGGACTGCGACTCAGCCGCCTCACCTCTCACATAGGATGACCAGGTGGCTCTCATTCTTTGCAGAACATAACTCCGAGGTGAAATATAAGCTAGGAAAGCAGATTGGTTTGACTGATGGGATGTCACGCAGACCGGACTATAAACTTGCTCATGTCACGAAGGTGATGTCGTCCGTGACGGATTTGATCCGCGCCGCATGCGCGGGTGATAGTATATGTGTAGTACCGCTTCAGACTGTGTTTGGAAACTCGGACAAGAAAGGGTCGGCGCGATTGCGCGCACGGTTACACCAAAATTTGTTGAATCATGGGTTGCTGAAATACAGCATCGACTCGACGGATACGCCACGAATTGTGGTTCCTCACGAGAGGATTTGGAATTATGTATTCTCTACAATGGCCCAGGACAGTCATTTCGCTCGTAAGAAGACGTTCAATTCTGTAAGTTGGCCGAATTTGTACAAATGGACGAGCACATATGTGCACACGTGTGAGACGCGCCAAAGGTGAAAAACCTTTCTGAATGCGGTGGCGCCGTTTGCCAGTTTACTGGTACCCTTCGGGTGTTGGCAGTCCTTGAGTTTGGACGTTGTGTTTGGCCTGCCGAAGAATCGGCGGGCATCACGGGTATCGTGGTCTTCGTGTACCGTTTTAGCAAGATGGCTCAACGTCCGGCGGTGCCGGACACCATCGACGGTGTCGGTACAGCGACGATAATTGTGGATCCTGTCTCTCGACAACATGAACTCAATAAGTCGATTGTCTCATACAGAGACCTATGCTTCGCTGAGAAATTTTGGTCGACAATCTTCGCGGTGCTGGGCGAAAAGCTGTATGTGTCAACAGCGGATCATTCGCAGACTGATGGTCAAACTGAGCGCGTGAAATGCGTCGTTAATGATATTCTTCGCGGCACTGCGCTGGGACCCTGAGGTGCTAGAGCACCATGCCGCCACTCAGTGCATTTGTCTACCGGCTACATGCCGTTCAACGTGAACGGGCTCGTTAATTCTCGCATTCCGCTGACGCCGACATACCATGGTCCAGGGCTTGGTGGGGGAAGAAAAGCCGAGCAGCTAGCTGATGTCAGCCCTCTCACTGTTCGTAACGAAGTCGATTACTTCCTAATTACCAGACTGAATGTCTTACGACACGTTCGAGATACGATAGTTGAAAGCCACGACATGCAGAATGAATCTGAACACGAAAGAAGTAGAGGAAACGTTAAGTACTTTGAGGTCAGAGACCTGGTTTCATTAAATACTAACAACCATCCCACACATGTAGTCTCTGCTGCCTTTAAGATAAAGCTCCGTCCAGGTTTTTCGGACTTTTTAGGTCGTGGCCAAGCGAGGCCTTGCGTATACTCAAAACTTTCCGAGAAGGATGCGCACCCACCCGGTGTTTTACGCAGCCTGCTTAAGGCATACCGGGATCCGGTGCCGAAAGGCGCTCGGTCACCCAGAAGCTGAACCAGCAACTGTTTTGAGCACGGAGTCCGAAGTTTCCGTTTATAACGGCGCGAGGCGCTCCACCGACATACGAAGTGATCTATTCGTCTGCTCGATGACCAGGAGCCGCTCAAGGCTGTCGAGGTTTTCCGCGCAGCGGTAGGCGACCTCGAAAAGATGTCCGGCGGAATGCCGATGACGACGGATTTTGTTCTCCAAAGCTCGAAGAGCATCGCAACTGACCAGACGGCGATCAACCAAGGCGTCATAGTCCGCCGCCGACCCTTCTCGATGAGAAGGTTGGCGTCGACTATCGCGAGAAACGCCTTGTGGGTGGACGTCGTCGACAGGGCCGAACCCAATAATTTTGCAAGTGGCGGGGATACCCGAACTTCGAGAAGTCACGGGAGTCTGAGGTGCCACTTCGGCAAGACTGCCCAGACGTCATAGACGCTTATATTCAGAAGTAAGGATCATGGCGCTTCGCATCGTCGTACGCATCGCGCTTCTCGGCAGTGGCTCGGGAGGCCGGAGGATCATGAGCTGAGCTCAAGCTATGACCCTGAGTTGCTGTGGTTGCAGACTCACCCGTGTGAGGAACCACAGAGCTCGCGAGAGCGTGCTGGATGATTCCATGTGTCGCAGGGCGACAAAACGCAGGAAGCTGGTGTTACGCCTTGAGTTTGGCAAAATCAAATCAAAGAATACGTTCTACGCGCATGTTCAATTCCTTGTGGTCCCGCTGTAAGTTTGACAGCGAGTAAAGTTTCCGGTGCTGCTGCACCCATCGCTCAAAGAGATTTCATCATCTGCAGCGGTTTCACCAAGGATTAGCCCCACATGAATAGCCGCATTGCGGGTACAGGAGCGCCTCCTCTTTGAGCTCGAGGCTGATCGCGGTACCTATCCATTGGTATAGCTTGAGGTACCAAGAAGCGAGGTTGGAGAGCTTTCCGTTGGCCGAGCTCTGTTGTGTAGTGGCCGTAGGCCCGACTACGTAGACGCATAATGATTTAGAGTTTGTGTATTTTGCTTCAGTAGCGGGATTCGCCGAGCGAAGCCGTACTCCACACGAGGGTCTAGGTCCAAACGTAGATACGAACGAGCACATGAAGGCCGCCTCCAACTGCTGCTCCTGTGCCCTGTCGAGGCGATTACTAACAATACTACTTCCCCCGGAAGTTGAGAGGTCGAAGAACGGACACTGTCCCTAAGGTTCGAGCTGGGCTCACGTCGCGCTGTTGGCACACCTCATCCTCCTCGTGTTCGTATGCTGGAAAAGGATTATCCAGCTCGTAGTCGACTCCCATCGAATCCTCGACAAGAAAATCCGTCGCACGGGGCTGGCGCTGTGTGTGGCGCTTGGTTGCCCAGTGCTTGGGTTGTGCTACCCGTGATGCCGCGCATACGAGGCTTCCGTGTCTGAGACACCATTACGTCCTTATGAACATCCTCGAACATTCTCCGCTCAATGAGCCATGTGTCTATGACACGAAAAACACCCAGTCTAGCTAGTTCCGAGGGTGTCTGCAGGCAAAGCCCTTCTTCTTCTGCACGTGGTTTATCTTCGGACAGTACCTCAGGCAACAATTGAATGTGAACTATGTATATTCACAATATTGATGGGAGAGAGTGTAACGGAGTACAAGTACCCTTGTATGAAAGGGCGGGTCATCAAGATGGTGTGGCCGTACATATGTGTGGATTACGAAATTTGATGTAATCACACAATGGTGTGGCTACAGAGTAACAAGAAGCCACGAACTGCCAGTAGTAATGCATATTAATTAGATATTACTATATTAATTAGAATAAACTAAGATTTTAGATACTGGCGGCTCTGCTGAGAAAAAAATAATCACAGTTCCACTTTGAACGGAAAAGTGTCTTTACCTTGTTTCAGGTTTTTGAATAATCTTGGAGGTAGTGGATTGCGCTACACTCGTACTAAACCTTGTAAGGAACATAAGGTCGATGACCGTAGCTTAGCTTCCTCTAAGCAAAATTTACGGCAGCTCCGCTGCAATTAGCAAGAAAGGTTTTGATGCCCTGCCATGGAGGTACGACAATAGCATGATCGTATTAGCGAGCTGGACCTGTTTGCCTATCTCTGGTACTCTTTTGCTTATTAGAATCCTGGTTATATGCTGTATTGCCGCGTATCAGGCACATATCACTCAATCTCTTTAAGCTTTTTACTTTGAGAAGAAGTGTAGCCAGATGGTATGAGCGAGGCAAATTAGTTCGGTAGTTCCTTCCCCCCTCTAGAACGTAGTCGGCGGTGTGAAAGGAACATGCGGATTATCTAAGCATTTACATAATGCGTTGAAGCTTATCGGAGAATCTAGTACCATCTTTGAAGCAAACGCAATGTATGGAGATAACTTACTTCAGCACCGCAGTCTCGTTGTATAAGAGGTTTTGAAGGGTTCTCCATCACACGAACGCATGTTGCAACTTACCACCTGTCAGATGATAACTATTTGGTGACTAATATCTCGAAGAAACGTTTACAAAACTTACCCGTATGACCTACATTTTATCCGATGCCATGGTTATTGGCAAGTCATGCTGGCAACAAACTTTGTCGCACGATTGCATACAGTTGCGTGATCACCATTTGGTGCAGATTGTTCACAAAGCGCATAGGGCTGGTATTTCGAATATTAAAATTAAGTATAGACTACGCATTTCCAACTGTCTGTAGGAGTAGGTCAGCTGAGGATTTGACCTGAAGACACGTTTAACACGTGCGCACATATTTGATAACCCACTTTTACATGCTGAACTACCAATACATAGAGCTCGCTGACCTATATGTCCATTCCTTATGAGGTGATCACCCGAAAGGTTATCATGTGGCTAGTACAGTAATAAGTACTTGAAATTCTCGTCTTGTCGAAACGCCAGGGTGAATTCTAAATGGTGTTTTCTTTATCACAAGCAACGAGTGCATTGAATAAGATATCACCATAAGCAGGATATAGAGTGAATTACTTGATGGAAAAAGCAAGTCTGAATATATATAAAAGCGGATGAGAATGTGCGACCAGGGCTCAGAAAAGTAACATTAAATTCGCATTTCCCTTGATCCCTAAGACATATTACGTCTCACCAGCATCTTGTACGTACGATCTCATTGTTATTAATGTCATGATCAGGACATTCAGATGTGCGGTATGTTAAGCCGACTCGGATTACACCTTATTTAAAGGGCACCTCCAGCAAAGAAGAATCAAATCTTGCCATGCGTTATGAGGAATTCGAAGACGACGTCGTGGCACACAAGGACGCCCAATTGGGATAGAGCTCAATTTGAGTGAAACAGGTATACCCTAACCTTGGCCATGGTATACTTCATTACAAGTAGCTCCTTGTCATGACGCGAAGTCTGCTGTGCCACGTTAATTTGGTGACACTTAAATGCGATTATGTGTTTACTTCTATCGACATTGGCTTCGCCGAAAGTGGCTTACAAGCCACTCAGCGAGGAAAATTCTCACTCATCTCGCGAAGTGAGTTCGATGTTTACTGGCCGGTCTGCCAGCGTCTAGTGTTCAAGCTACGTTTCACATGGACGGTAGTAGTTGTGGTTTTCCAAACCGGTGCTGATCTGAGTGGGTACAATTATTTAGTGATGACATGCAGTCCGAGAATGCAAATTTCTTACTCACCATCCCAGTGGCCATCTCATACAAAAAAACATTAATCGCGGCGAAGTAATTTGAGCAAGATCCGGCGCCACAATTGCGCTTGCGGTTGCTCAAGCTGGGCATTTTGTACCAGGTTCAGCTTGATGGTGACGGGCTGAACTTTGTGGAGAGTAAGGCGGATGTCAAAATATTATTTGCCACTGGAAATCAATGGTAATTATAAATCGTGACTAGGAGGTTCTGAGAGCAATAAGCACATCCTTCTCTGTGGAGCAGCTAAGCTTTGTCGTCGAGTGAGGACGAAAGAGTTTGACCAGGATTAAGAAGTTACTATGACAGTACTCACTGGAGAACACTGGGCGTCATCACCAAGACAATTTTAGTGTGTCATCTTATCGAAACTAGTCTCGTCATCCTCACCCAGAAATTTTTACCCGACGGTCTCGACGTTTGCACGTTCATTCAGGCTTGCTCTGTCAATTTTTTTAGTGCGCAGGAGGGGACCCTAGTGAATGAATGCTCTGAGAAGGAGGCACAGAAAGAATAATTTGAGCGAGTCGGAGATCAGGCGCAGTAGTTTTTCGTTGAACGGTCACTTGTGAAGGTTTTTAACGACAAAGAAGTTTGATACCCACTATGGTCTAATTTCTCAATGGGGTGGATGCAATGGGAATTCGTGTAATCTTGTGTTCATATACACTTCATCTTATAAGTCATTACCATACAATTGTAAATAGTTCTCATTGTACTTATATGTAGTCGTGGAATAGCGAAGTCAAACGAAATTATTTTTAAACGGTGTATCTTGCTCGTGTTTCGGTGGGTGGTACCTATCAGGATGATGGGAGGGCGTCAAGATTAGGACGGTTATACACGTAGGCTGATAGCTGTATGCCGAGCGACTAAATCAAAATATAAGTCTTCATGTTTCAAATGAGTCAAAGCAATTTCAACATTGCACAAACTTACTTTTGAATTAGCAGAGCAAACAAACAAAGTTCAATTTCTTCGAGGCTTTCTTCTCTGCAAAGTGCACGGCAACTCCCGTTTTTCTAGTCCCAAAGTCATTGTAGTTTCAGGCTCGCACCATAACCGCTTTTATTTCTTAGCACACCTGTATTCACGAATCACTCAAATTCTAATGACACAAAAATGCGAGGCTCTCAGCGTTTGGAAATTCTTCTGAATCCATAAGCATGACACTCAAGCTACGCTTTAGCTAAAATGCTATGATATTCATGACTAGCATCAGACAACGTTCATTCTTCAAATTCTAAAATCTACATGAACGACAATGATTACTTTTGACATTTAACTACATGTACAAATACACCATAACTGTATTTGACAACTTCGATGCTTTTGCGCATTGGCGTA
>NW_020187208.1:109974-120030 GCF_900000015.1 Plasmopara halstedii | reverse complement strand
ACCCGGGACCTCCCGGTCCTGAAATGAGTGGTAAACCACTGCACCACAGGATCGGTTGTTAGAGAAGACGGACTACAATGTAGTTGTGTCAAATTCGGTCGAAAGTGCGGAATTTAGAGGGTGATCATAAACTTCAGTCCTTTTCCCAGGCAAACGCAAGCTTGTGAATCGTTTTTTGTTTACATATGACATTATTGTTCAATTTGAATAGCGATGGCTTATTAATTCATGCAATTTAAAATAATACCTGTTTTTTACGTTATACTATCCAAAATTCAATACGCAAATTAGTGAAGACTACCTACCACCTACACCATAATTAGATTAGTAATGATACTTTGTCACTACATGACTTTTGACAACCGCTTAAACTTTGAAAATTGATAGTAGAATTTCTACACAAGCCGTGTAGGGTGCCTACCCCGTAACATGATGTCTTACCAAAATATGAGTCACGTTGGCGCCTCAAACCGCAAGTCATATAGATTTGACCATCACACATCGGTTTAAGCCTTGCGAGCACGAATCACGGCGGAAATGCTTCACTCAGCTACCACCTTTTAACATGGCTTGATGAGCCGTCAAGAAGGACGCGACCCTTTGGCCGACGTCATAACAACATTGTTCAGTACGTAAGGCAAGGTGTTCCCCGATGAGAAAACTCACCGATTCGTTCACACCACCGGTACCATCTACCCATAAGACCGTGTCTCGAAAATCTAAGCCTTTTTTGGGATCGAACGTCCATAACACGCACGCTCAATGTTGCGTGAGCTACGCACACCGTGGCCATTTCCCGTAGCGGAGAGGGGTAAGCCGCCCTACTACGGTGCAGCGGGGCTGCCTTAGCTCTTTGTTTAGAGAAAGCTAAGCTAAGGTCACCGACCTAACGTTCTTTCCAAAAACCGGTAGGAATGTAGCGGATTGCAATCTGCTACTTCCAAGTACTAGAGTCTTAACCAAGGCAAACGAACACTTCTGTTCAAAAATTGAAACTGTATTTTATTGTTTTAGTTGCGGCAGAGCCGCCAACATCTAAAACTTAAGGTTATCCTGATTAATATAGTAATACTTGATAAATATAGCGAATCCTAATCAATATAGTAATATGCATTACTACTGGCTGTCCCGTCACGTGGTGGCTTCTTGTTACGGTGTAGCCACACCACTGTGTTATCACACCTATGTACGGTCGTGGGTCTAGCCCTTTCTTACAAATGCAGGTGTAATTCCGTTATACTCTCCTACATCAAAATTGTCAATAATAGCTGTCTTATATGAGGCTCGCGTGCCTGAGACACCTTTACGTTGCTAAAAATAGCTGTAAACCTCCTTCGCTCAATGAGCACCGTGTCTACTTCACGCAAAATACCCAGCCTAGCTGGTGGCTAGGGCGTCCGCAGCAAAACCCTTCTTCTCTTCTTCACAGAATGCACCTACGGACAGTACGCCGGCTGCTTCACGGGAAGCACATCTCAAGCCCTCGACAACTGGGCGTAACACAACGCGCCCGCCCCGGGCGATGGATTTACTCGTCGAAGAGTTGGATGAAGTCGTCTACAAGTCGAACACTCCTTTCCCAGCATGGCATGACGACGAAGATGAAGTGTGCAACGGCGCGGCGTGAGCCTTGCTCGAACCTTGCGGACACCGTGACCGTTCTTCGACCTCTCGACTTTCGAGGTAGTGGTATTGTTACCAATCGCCTCGACGAGGCTCAGGAGCAGCAGTTGGAGACTACCCATAGGGCGGCTTTCATGCGCTCGTATCCACGTTCGGTCCTACACCCTCGTGTGGTATATGGCTTCCGCTCGGCGGATCTCGCTTTAAAGCGAAAGACGCGATCACTCGATCGTTGGGCGTCTACGCAGTCGGGCCTCCAACCAGTACACAAGCTGAGCTTGATCAGCGGGAAGCGCTGCGAGCTCGCTTTTTTTTGGTACCACAAGAAGTACCGCGCTCGACTTCGAGCTCAAAAAGGAGGTGCTCTTGCTCCCGCAATTTGGACCATTCTGTGGTTTTCGTCCCTAGCGAAACCGCTGCAAATGACGATGAGCTCTTTGAGCGATGGATGCAGCTGCACCGGAAAATTTCCTCGCTGTCTACCTTATAGCGAAGCCACAAGGAAGCATACATGCGCGTTGAGCGCCATCTTGGATTTGAGTTTGCCAAACCCAAGGCGCAACACCGGCTGCCTCACGTTAAGAATCATCGCATTGTTTCAGAGCGATTAATAACCGTCGAGCAGACGAATACGTCACTTCGCTCACTTTACTGTGCGGCGGTGGAGCACCTTGCGTCGTAAGAAACGGAAATTGTTGCAATCCGTGCTCAAAACCAATTGCTGGTTCAGCTTCTGGGTGGCCAAGCGCCTTGGGCGCTACCCCGACGAGTGGGAGCGCATCTTTTTCGGAAGGTTCAGCGTATACGCTAGGCCACGATCTTCAAAGGTCCAATAAACCGTTGACGGAGCTTCATCTTAAAACCAGCAGAAACTGCATGTGTAGGAAGGTATTTAGCAATTAATAGAACCAGGTCTCCGACTCAATGTCTTCAACATGTCTTCTTCGTTTTCCGTCTGCATATTCCTTCTGCATGTCTTGGCTTTCAGCCATCGTATTGCGAAAAAGACACTTCTTCCGGTAGACAGGAAGTCCTGACTTCTTAACACGCGGTTAGAAGGATGACATCAGCCAGCCGTACCGCTAATTTTTCCATCATGCCGTGAGCCATGGGATGGCAGCGTTAGCGGGACACAAGAAATAATAATTTCGCTCACGTAGAACGGCGTATAGCCGGTGGATGAATTCACTGCATTGTTCAGAGCAAACTCCACGAGTGCTCCAGCGCTTCGGCATCTCAGCGCAGACGCTGCGAAGAACGTCTTCAACGACGCGATTTATGCGCTCAGTCCGACCATCGGTCCACAAATGGTCCGCTGTGGCATGCACCTTTAAATTGTAGACCAACACTTCTCAGTGAAACGCAGGTCTCTATCAGAGACAATTGACTCCGGGAATCCATGTTGTCGAAGGACACAATCGACAAACAGCGTCGCTGTCCCACACCGTCAATGGTGTCCGGCACTGCCACAAGATCGCAAGATGAGCCATCTTGCTCAAACGGTTGAGAAAGACCGCTGCACCAGTGTTGCCTGCCGAGTCCTTTGGCAGACCAAACACAAAGTCCATTCTCCTGAACTGCCAAAACCGGGGGGGGTACAGGTAAACTGGCCAGCAGCGCCGCCGCATTTGGAGAGGATTTCACCCTCTGACACGTTCTACACGTGCGCACATAAGTGCTAGTTCACTTGTACAGCTTGGAACACCAACAGTGGCAACCCACCGAGCTGTTCGTCTTTTCACGACCGATGACCACTATACGGTATTTTAATTCCTAATCGTGAGGAACCACAATTCGTGGCTTATCCGTTGAATCGGTGCTATAGTACAGCACAAGGAAGTAGACGTGCGCGTTGAACGCCATCTTCAATTTGAGTTTGCCAAACTCAAGGCGCAACGCCGACTTCCTGGGTGTTGTCGCCCTGCGACATATGGAATAGTCCATCCCGCTTCTGCAAGCTCTGTGGTTTCTCATACGGGTGAGTCTAAGACCACAGCAGCTCAAGGTCATAGCTGGTTACTGCCGAGAAGCACGGGGCGCACGACGACGTGAAGCGTCACGATCCTTCTGATCATAAGCATCCTTAACGTCTGGGCAGTCTTGCCGAAGTAGCACCTCAAAATCCCACGAGTTCTCTGCGTTTGGGTATCTCCACCACCTCACAAGACATTTGGTTCGACCCTGTCGACGACGGTTACCCACAAGGCGTTCCACGTGATATTGGGCGCCACCATTCAAATCGAGTCGGCTTAGGATTACGACGACTTGGTCGAGCGCTGTCCGGTGACTCGCGATGCTCGTCGAGCTCTGGAGGACAAAATCCGTCGTCATGGGCACTCCGCCGAGCATCATTTTGAGGTCGCATAGCGCTGTGCGGAAGACCTCGATAGCTTGGAGCACTCTGTGCACCGACTGCTCCACGTTGAGGATAATCGCTCCCCGACGGAGCGGCTCGTACCCGTCGAGCAGATGAATACGTCACTTTGTGCGACGGTGGAGCGCCTTGCGCCGTAAGAAATAGAAATTGTTGCACTCGTGCCCAAAAACCAGTTGCTGTATCAGCTTCTGGGTGGCCGAGCGCTTTTGGGCGCCACCCTAGCGCCAATGGCTTCCGCGTTCCTTTGTGCCGGATCCCGGTACGGCTTAAGCAAGCCCACCTTGAAACGGAGTGGTTGCGCATCCTTCGCGATAGGTTTGGCATATACCCAAGGTCTCGCTTGGCCACGACCTTACTGCGTCACAAGACGGTTTAAATGCTGCTGGTGCATTTGACAGCCCTCAGGGATCACTGGCACTCCCAAAGCATCCCGCTCGGAATACTCATCGCTGTCAGCGGAAAATCACTCGCTGTCATGAGCAATTGGTAATATCCATCAGCCAAGTCGAGCGCTGTATTTGTACAGCCAAACGTATTGTTCTGGAGAACATCCTTCCTATGAATCGGCGTCTGTGCCGGTATGGTGGCACCGTTTAGCTTATTGTAAACGCGAATGATACACCACTTGCTGTTCGGCTTCCAGACACAAAATATGGGTGTCGAATGGGAAGACCTGCTCTCAGGCACCATTCCTGCGTCGTGTTCCGCATGACAAAAGGCGTCAATGACTTCACAATGCTCCTTGGGCAGGAGCCATTGGCGTGTTACGCCGTATTTGTTTTCCGAGACCAGGTCGATCTCATGACGCACACCTCGGTTCGGAGGTAGGACCGACGGCGGATTTTTGGAGACGACGTCTTTTAGTTCCTTTGCTGAAAGATGTCGTCTCCGAGGATCCTGAAGGATAAACGATTCACTTCGTGCGTTCAGTACCATCTGGTGTCCTCTAGGGCAGCTTTCTCCAGAATGGAAGACAAGTTTTCTCCTCGTTCGGTCGTGTAATGATCACCTCGCCAAATTGCCTACCTTCAAGGCACCAACGCCGAACCCTTCGAAGCACATCTCGTCCAGCTCAAGGAGAGCACCCACCGCGGGATTAGCCGCGAGGCAGACATCGCCGTCTTTCTCCTCCTTCATATCGTTAACAAATGTGTGTAGCAGTACGCTATCGCCTATGGTAAATACACCCTAAGTCAGACTCGACGCCCTGCGACTTGCAGCTAGCATACGGCGTCGCCGTTGCCTTTCCCCGGAGGCTTTACGTCTCGTCGAGATATAGTGGGAAAACGCACTTAGCGTCGTCCAGTGTCTTAGTGTCCTCACTTTCTGCTCCATTGGAGCCTTGATATTTTAACACCACCCGACGAAGAGCTGCTATTTACGCAGTCTTCGTCCAGTGGATAACGTGCCACTCCACGCGCATCAGAAGAACCTTGCCTAAGATGCCTCGGACCTCGTCTGACCGTACTACTCTAGGCGTTCAGAAACTGCTTCAAAATGTGAGCAGTGCTCAGTGGACTAAGTGCCACTCCACGTGTATCACTGGAGCCTCACCCTCGATGCCTCGGCCCTTCGCCGACCATGTCACTCGTGGTATGCAGCAACTGCTTTGAAACGTGAGAAGTGCTCAGGGAATTACGTGCCAGCCTTCAAGCCACGCTCGGGACTCCTGTCTAATTCTTTGATGTTCGACAACTCGGATACTCCGAAATCCAACTCATTGACCGTCTCGGCTCAGTGCCCGCACCAATAGCGCTTCTGCTTCCTGGCAGAGGTGGTTTATGACTCATCAAAGCTCCACCAGGAGACGTATGCGCGTAGCGCTCAAGGTCTTCAGCCTCCAATCAATCCATGGATCATGGTATTCAACCATGCAATTTAGGGATAAGGACATACCTTGCATCCAAGTCTAAGACGAAGAAGCGTTCCGCGCACGTGAATTCCAAAACTTGACATCGAGGTCCACAGGGACCCTTGGCACAGTGACACAAGTCCCCGTTGCTAAGCGAACAGTGACGATGTCACACAACTGCGCTTCCAACGCCTAAGCATACAGCTAACATCCTTCTATCAAAAAGCTTCGGGCATAATTGCCCGACGCCCGGAATCGATATGGATTTTCCATGACTTATCAAAGCCCTTCACGGTTTCTTATACGACCAGCAAGCCCGGACTATACACACGTTCTGTGTACACCCACCCTTGTAAACCAGGGTATGTGTGACCCTGTTACACCCTAAGTACGTGTAATCCTGTTACAGAATCAAACCATTTTCCAAATTGATCAAACTTGCCAATAAATACAGAGTTGCATATTTGTAGTGATGCTTAGTAGACCTCAGTCGATCGATAGCGTAAACCTTTGACAGCCGTTTCTTTGGCATCTTACAATGCGTCATTACGCTTCGTGACAACGTAGTCACACATATTTGAATGTGACATAATGGCTATTTTGACGAGTTAACGTCTGAGTTTAAGACCAAACTTGGTCGGAATGATGTAGTGATGAATGTGCTTTCGTGGAACCTAAGTCTCATATCGTGATGGCAAGGTCACGCGGCGATAATGTAAAATCGAACGTTTTGCAATTCGTGCGCCAAATGGTTTGAAAAGAAATTAATTTTCTGACTCAGCAACTTCAAGGAAATATACACCACTAACGTTTTTTTACAAAAGTCTGCTATGTATCCACTTGACACCAAACTTGAGGTTGTACTTCGTGATCAAGAAAACGTAAAAATATATCTGCTTAGCTCATTTTGAAGAAAATTTCGAACAAGTATTGACTTGCAGCTCGGTCAGCTCGATGTACCCCTGGTTCAGCACGAAGGAATATATATAAACTGTTGTGAGAAAGTGTACAACGTGCTAAGGGCTAAGAACGTACCATACGCACCAACGTCTTTAGCCAGCTGACCAATTCATTCAGAGTGCCGACAATCCACTAGTATGGTTTAAAATTCGCCCCCAGAGGGATTTTCCATATTAGCGATGTTGTAGTTGGCACTGAACGCTTGCGAAGTATTAATTATCTCGCTGCTACCAGCGACTACATATACAACAATTTATACCAATTCCCGTAAGCACGGATATCAGTCGGGTTTACACCGACTCTACAGCAGGGTTTGGCAACTTTGCGCGAGGTGAATGGTGTATCGAACGACACCTCCGCAAAATAATGTGTGCCCTTGGATGGAGAGGTACTGTTGATAATTATCGTTATGTTGATATTATCTCGGATACGTTGCATGAAAAAAAATGCTGATTTCCTTCAAATATATGGAGCGACAATTTATTGCGCGACTTTTAGACAAATGATCGAGGTTCTCAACGGATGCGCAATGTGACTCTCGAGGCGAAGCTCTTGAAAACGATACTCTTTGACTGATGAGCCTGATGAGCAAGGCAAAGCCCAATATTGAATGGACAGATTAGTAAAGTAGCCTATACTATCGGGATATAAAAAGTATCAGGTTATCCAGATATATTACCTTCTAGCAGATAAAACTCTGCCGAGTTTGAGGTTTCGCTTTGCGCATCCTCTTCATATGACACGGTTGTCAAAGAACCACACTTACCGCCAGCAATTGGAGCCCGACTCTTAGACTTGGCAGGTTGCTTTATCATCAGGATCATTGGTATGAGTAACGCTCAAATTAGCAGAACCAGAGACAAGGGTGAGGGCCTTTCTCGACGTTGCGCTTTTCGTGTTTTACTTTGCGACGTCAAGCTATAGGTGACATTTCTGTCGAACGGCTGTTTACTTAAGCCGACCTGAAAAGGTTCAAATAGTAAGGCGGTGAGCCATCTTCACTCAATACATGAGCTGACACACACAATTATCAGTACTGTCACCAGGTTGCAGTTTGAGAGATACAGCTCTTATGATGGCACCGACGATGCCACCCTTGCTCATAAGAAAAACTCGTCTCACTTATCAATTGTGCCATAGGCTAACACATAAATGAACCCAGGCAAAGCGAGGGCTTAAGCCGGATTGATGCGATCAGAGTAAGAAAGGGCGGGTCGCACAAGATTATGCGAGCGTACATAGGTGTGTATTACACAGTTACTGTAATAACACAGTGGTGTGGCTACACCATAATAAGAAGCCACCACGTGGCGGGAGTGCCAGTAGTAATGCATATTACTATATTGATCAAATTTCGCTATATTAATTAAGTATTACTATATTGGTGGCTCAGCCACAACCAAAACAATAAGATACAGTTTCAAATTTTGAACATAAGTGTTCGTTTGCCTTGGTTAAGGCTTTAGTACTTGCAGGGAGCGGATCGCTATCCGCCACACTCATACTGGTTCTTGGAAAGAACGTTGGGTCGATGACCTTAGCTTAGCTTCCTCTAAGCAACAACCCTGCTGCACTTGGTAGCACTCGTAGTCAACATACGACTGAGTCGTTAAGTCTGATTTTCTGCGAGGATGGAGTAATACGCCTCTTCGCCCCAGGGCATGCAGGACGGGCTTAATAAGCTGATGCTCCTGCTGGACCCCGAAGACATGGAGCACCTCGTTGCGCAAATGCTCGATGCCATAACCGGCGCCTAAAGGCTTTGCCAAGCGAGGAAAAAGCTCTGTTAAAGCACTTGCAGTAGAAGCCACCAGCATCGACAGCTCCTATGACGCCACCATCGACGACGGATTATTCCTTCCGACCCAGGCCACTCAGAAATGCAGAGATGGCTATGGTACTTCTCATTCTTCAAAACGAACAAGAATGCCGAATTCAAGTTCAAGTCGGAACGACTTGGTTGGAATGCACACCCTCATAGCTCGTTGAGCGGGCCTGAGACAAAAGATCTCAGCTATGCTGAGAAAAAGGAAGGTCTCCGAGATGCTGAAGCAGCGTGTAAACACCCGATGGCTGTCAGTTTGTTGAGATACCCGTCACTTTCGGTTGGTTTGTATGTCGCGCAAGGCGAGTAAAGGTTCGTCAAACAGACATTTCGCTTCTAATTTGTCTGGTTTGACGCGGCGAAACGAGATCACCCAGTGGGTGCGGGGCGCCCTACTGGGGGAAAACTGAGTCTCGTTGAGCCTTAAGGAGATAGAGGGCAGATGATCCTTGTCCCGAAGAGCTGCGTGCTTCTAAACGATGCCACATTCACCGCTTTTTTATAAAAAAATGGATGCACACGCAAATCTTCCATTCTGGCCACGCCATTGCAGAGACCCTCCATAAAGACGATCATTGCGACTGCCTCAGGAAGAGAATCAGCTGCCATCCCGGCAATGAGTGTTCGCAACTCATGGACAAAGTTCACCAACTTCTTCTTGCCCTTTCGAGCAGCAAGAAAATGCGATTTCATGCGATATGCCTGATTAGGCGGCGAGAACACTTGTAGAAGCTGACGCTTTTTGCATCTTCTAGGAGGGGAATGCAGCTTCAACAAAAAAAACCACGTCAGTACCCTTTTTCTCGCTCGACCCCGAGCTTAGTGATAGCTAGCGCCACGCGCTGAGGAGATAAACTCGTCATCGCTTCCGGATGAAGCTGTCTTGGAAGACACCAAGAGAGGGCTGAACCACGAACTGGATCGTCGATCCTACAGAATCGCTTGGATCCGTACTATCCTTTGGAAAAGGAATTTCAAGACGTCGTCTCCAAGAAACCGCCTTCAACCCTACCTCCAAACCGAGCTGTGTGTCATGAGATCGACCTGGTTCCGGGAACCAAATACTGCGTAACACACCAATGGCCCTTTCCTAAGGAGCAGTGCGACATCATTGACGCCTTTTTTCGTGCAAAGCACGACGCAGGGATGGTACGTAAGAGTAAGTCTCCCCATTCGACACCCCCATTTTGTGTTCGGAAGCCGAACGGCAAGTTGCGTATCGTTTATGTTTATAATAAGCTCAGCGCTGCCACCTACCCGGCACAGACGCCGATTCCTAAAAAGGATGATCTTCAGAACAACATGGTGGGATGTACGAAGTAAAGTGCACTCGAATTGGTCGATGGGTATTACCAATTGCTCATGAGAGCGAGTGATATTCCGCTGATAGCGGTGCGCACTCCGAGCGGTATGCTCTGG
>NW_020187208.1:109753-109964 GCF_900000015.1 Plasmopara halstedii | reverse complement strand
TGTGACCACACCCAAACAAGAATACGGTACGGGGCTAGGTAGCCAGTAGTTATGCATGCATTTAGATATATTTAGTATATTTAAAAAAAATCTAAGCTTTAAAAATTAGAGTAAAAAAATAAATAAAAATCAGTTTGGAATTTGAGCCGAAGAGTCGATTAGCCTTGGTAAGAGAAAAAATACTCTTGGAGAAAGCGGATTGCGATTTAAT
>NW_020187208.1:109672-109743 GCF_900000015.1 Plasmopara halstedii | reverse complement strand
CGGCTAGTCAACGAACTATTCGGCGGAATGAAAACACAGTACGCATTATTGCCATCTTGTGTTGAAGAGTA
>NW_020187208.1:109373-109662 GCF_900000015.1 Plasmopara halstedii | reverse complement strand
CATCCTTCATCATTTCTGATCGTGATAAAGGACTGATCCCAGCTTTGGCAAAGTTACAGCTTGAAGTGCATCACTTTTATTGTTTTCGTCATTCAAGGGAAAACTTTAACAAAAAATTCAAGTCAGTTGCGCTCAAGGATGCTGCCTGGTCACTTGCAAAGGCACTGACCACCCAATATTTCAATTTGAGGGCCACCAAGTTACAAAACTTGAATGAACGTGCTCGTGACTGGCTTCTCGATGTTGGAAAAGAGAAATGGTTTATCCGCTATAGCCCATACCACCGATC
>NW_020187208.1:109173-109363 GCF_900000015.1 Plasmopara halstedii | reverse complement strand
CGGCTGTCGTGCTGCTTCATAAGAAGGGCTCTCGCGCTGTGCCAGGTAATTACCGGCCAATCACCATTATGCCCGTTGACGTGAAGGCGCTGTCGAAGGCGCTAGTGCATCGCATTATCATGACAATCGGTGATTCGATCCATGCTGACCAGAAAGGCTTCGTCAAGGGCCGCTCGATCCACCACCAAGT
>NW_020187208.1:105786-109163 GCF_900000015.1 Plasmopara halstedii | reverse complement strand
CTTTGCTTAGAGTAAGCTTACTTAAGTTCACTGATATACTAGAACCAATACGAGTGTACCAAATCGCAATGCAGCGGGGCTGCCGTACCTCTTTGCTTAAAGGAAGCTAAGCTAAGGCCACAGACCTTACATACTTAATAATAACTAGTACGAGTGCAGCGGATCGCAATCTGGTGCCTCCAAGAGTACTTAAAACCTCAACCAAGTTAAGTGAACTCTTCCGTTCAGAATTGAAATCGTAGTTAATTATTATAGTTCCGACAGAGCCCCCTATATCTGAAACCCAAGGTTTTCCTAATATTAATAACATAATTAGTTTAGTAGAACCTAATTAATGTGCATTTACTACTGGCAATTCTACAACGTAGTGGGTTCTTGTTACGGTGTAGCCAGACCATTGTGCCATTACACCAACTTGTGAAATCCACACCTTTGCATGGACACACCATCTTGTGCGACCCGCCCTATCCTATAAGGGTATGCGTAAACCTGTAACACTCAAAATATCCCCGATTCACATTTAACGGTCACCGCATACAAGGCTCGCGTGTCTGAGACACCATCACGTTCTTCGCATACACTTGTTCATAGGTGTGTATTAAACAGTCGGTGTAACAATACAGTGGTGTGGCTACACCTTAACAAAAAGCCACCACGTGCAGGATTGCCAGCTATAATATATATTACTATATTAATTAGATTTGCTATATTAGTTAGGTATTACTATATTAATTAGGAAATCGTAGAACTTTAGATATTGGCGGCTCTGCCGCAACTAAAACAAATAAATACATTTTGTTTTTGAATAGAAGTGTTCGTTGTCTTAATAAAGCTTTAGTCCTAAGAAGTATCGGATTGCGATCCGCTACACTAGGATTTGCTTCTGGAAAGAACGTTTGGAAGGTGACCTAAGCTTAGCTTGCTCTAAGCAAAGAGCAACGGCAGCCCCTCTGCATACACGTCGACTTGGTTAAAAACATGCCAGGCATGTGATTGCATCATATTGCGAAGTTGTCCCCATAAAATTTTTCGATCGAGACCTTGGTTGTGGATCTCGAGTAAGTTCTCCGGCTCATAAATTGTTATAAGGTAGGGGCTGATGGTGAAAAAGCTTTAGAGATCGGAGTGTTAGCGAGCTGTCGAAGCGAAGTGTACCGGAGCAAAGACACCTTTTTAGCGAAAGGACATTTTGGAGGTGATTTAATTATTGCTTGATTCTGTCACGACATCCGATCATCCTACTCACCTAGACATGTTACATCACTGACTT
Source organism: Plasmopara halstedii (assembly GCF_900000015.1). Classification (NCBI taxonomy): domain Eukaryota; phylum Oomycota; class Peronosporomycetes; order Peronosporales; family Peronosporaceae; genus Plasmopara; species Plasmopara halstedii. The sequence goes on along the minus strand of NW_020187208.1, from coordinate 107,893 downwards.
ACGGTTTTTGCTCATTTTGAAAAGGGAAGTATTTGATTGAGCTCTGAATGGCTCTCTTGCCGGTGTTGAGGACTTTCTAGTAGCATTATGACGCGGATCGTTGAGCTCATAAAGCGCAAATATCCCACGTTACCCGCGAGACTATCTCCTAAAGTCTTTATGACTAAGAATTGGGCGTGCTATCGTTTTCACCGGAGCCCTTGAAATACATCAAGCCACCGACTACATTACGATATGGCATTTTCCTGTGCTAACTAGTCTCTTTGCATATAGAGTTGGTCATCTTTAGTCCCAGGTCTTGGGCTGTCTTGACAGGGCAACTCATGCAATAAATCATATCGTCGACGTAATTACTACACAAATCATGGTTTGGTGATTCGTTTGACGTTTATGCAATCGCCTCACACTTTCTGCTTGGCCTAAGTCACAAGTGGTCGATGTCTTGATCCTATTATTGCGATGAGGGTTTAAAAGACTATAAAAAATGAAGAGAAGATAAGAAAGTTGAGGTGGCATAAGTTTGGTCTATTTTCAAACGGCGGCCACAGAGCGTCACACTTACTATCTACAAGCATCGATGTTGTGCGCCAGAATGGGCACTCACTTGCGATAACCTCAATAATCTCGGCGATCCAAGTGTGGGCAATGTAAAGCGGCGTTTGTACCACCCACCAGGTGTATCGAAAGCGCTCAAAGGGCTTGTCTGGAGTCAAGGGCGGTGAGAATTGGAGGACTACGTCCAGACATAATAACCGCTTACTGCAGCTATGGTAATTGACCCACCTCGAAGACGGTAATGGTCATCATCTTTTTAGAAAGTCTTTAAACGGCTGTAGCGCGCGCCAAAACGTTCCGTCTCCCCCTACGGCTTTCGATAAAATGTTAATGTCGCATTAAGTGCAGTACATAACTATTATGCCGCGAGGGAAAAGTGAGGTGCTTGGATTTAAGCTTGACGAGCGCGCGGGCATCGACCATGCTGCTGAACGAGAATTGAATTTTTACTGCTAAGTGGATCCGTGGATCCCGACGATATTTCATCTACAGCATTATCAATCATCTCCGCTTGGTGAGTCCGTTTTGCTCTCAGCGGAGAGACTCGAAAAAAAAAATGAGGCTCTTAGCAGATTGACGACGAGCCACCCCCCTGCAAAAGAAGTCAAGGTCCCAGTAGGTACAGGGCGACTTGTACCTCATGGAGATTGTTGCCCAAGGGACATAGCCCTTAAAGAACGATTTTCTTTGACAGATGCGGGGTACATTGCACATGGGAGTTGGTTATTGAATACAATACTCTGTGCTTTGCGAAGCACTGAAAGTTCGGTAAGTTTCAGGAGCGTTGTGCAATCACGCACGTCGCGCGACTTTTAATAACGACCGACGGTACTCGGAGATATTAGAGATATACGATTTCTGTGCTCTTTCGACGGGACATGATTAAGAGTGTCAAATATATACATTGTCTTTTAAAAAGTCAAAAGACTCTGGTAGCGTGGAGCTGTGTCGGGACACCATGGACCTAAAATCAATAAAAAATCTCATTCTTGAAATGGCGTGGCTGGCAAGCCGCGAGCCACAGATCGATTAGAAGTCAAAACTCAGGTGCGACGAATATCTATCCTGGTTGGGCTATAGGCCAGTCATGAATCCGCTTCTGTCAAAAGGCAAATTGGTTTTGAAGCGGGTACAAAGCTGCAACATCTTCCGTGTAGAACATGGAATTGTCAAAATTGGTATCAATGGAATTGCAAGGTGTTTCGTGCAGAGCTCAGGTGACAAAAGCAGTTGGGCTTATAATACAGAGATTGTATCTTGTGTTGTCCAAAGTGTATCAGCCTTTAGATCTCTTTCTGTTATAGTACCTATAACGGTAAAGAGCAGATGGTTCTTGTCCCTTTACACCATTGCCTGTGAATAGTGGGAGCGATGGGTGATGAAATTTTAAGTGAGAAGGCATGGAGTTGAAGGGAAACTGTAAGTCAAGTGATAAAAGCTATGCTTTGAATAAGAAAGAGGATCCATCCTTGTCACGATGTGATGATCCTGCTAAGTAATGTTGGAAATGCACGGTGCGGCTTGCATGTGACCCACACGCAACCCATATGTA
>NW_020187208.1:101934-105776 GCF_900000015.1 Plasmopara halstedii | reverse complement strand
GCCACACCACAGCTCTCTTGGGAGAGTGACGGGTCACTCTCATGTAACCCCGTTACATAATGAGCGCCCAGCACCAGCGGTCTCACGATGGGAATTATTAGATTTCCCAAGTTAAAAAGCATTCGTATGCTGGTGAGCGTCATCAGACGAGCGGTCATCGCATCTAACCATTCTGAAGTTGTATATAATCAAAATTTATTCTATTAAGACTCACACTGTGTTCACGTCTATCATATCTTACAAAATCGATTTAATTATCAATATGCGGCTTGTGCACGATCCTTTCCCCTACTGAGACCCATCATCATATAAATATCGATACTTCGGTTTTTATGAATATATACACATAGGACAAACAAGCAGTGTTGTATTTAATTTAGTGTCTCAAAATGTAAAAGTAATACGTAGCTTTTCACTACGTCATTTTGGCCTTACACTTGCATCTGAACATACATGACATGCTCACATGGCTAACAAAAAATCAGTATTGTATTCATTTACCAGATAAGCAAGGTCAAAAGCCCTTTTGGGTCTGTACAAGACAATCTAATAGTATCCGCACTTGCCGACCTGCTCGCTATCAAGACATGAAATCAATTGATCTGGAGCTTCGTGGTCATTTGTTGTGTCGACAACAAGTGGTTTGTCGACCGAAACGACAATAGCGCCCGTATAAATCATCACATTTAGATTACCAAGTGACTAATGGTATCCTAACACAAATGATTTGTTTTCGTCTTTTTTTTCAAAAGCTTTGGTCATCGACGGCGCTCGTTTCTGAATTACTCAGTCATTATTCAATCAACTACAAAACTTTATTGTTAGTTTTGCTTTTCTTCTTCGAACATATCGACATACAAAGGAGAATAGACAGCGTAGAACTAACGATAATTTGATCTGAACGCATAAGAACACTTTTTCTTGCTCGCACTAAACGCAACTATTTGTTACAGCCAGCCGAGCTATGACATCTATCAGTACCACCTAAGCGCAGTTGCAATCTAATGCCTTTTTCAAAAGTACAAGCTGAATAACGGCAAGAGGCTCAGACTATTGCCTTTCAAGCGGTGAATTCTATTCGTTGTAATATACACTTCATGCACTGTTAGCTCTGTCAAAATCGTGAACACCTCTTGAGTAACAAAACCTTAACGAGAATGGTAACGTCTTGATTCTGGTTTAATCGTGTCATTAGAAAAATGAGTAAGCAGTGCTGTTTTTATGTTAAAAGTTGGGCGGGAATGTGACAATAGTCGAGATGAGTATCGATTCGAGCAGAATCCAATAGCCACACACAGGTACGCTGTCTCGAGAAGTATCCATGGTGTTAAAAAGAGACTAACGAGCTCTCGACGTTTTAAAAAGATTAATTCATTTAGGGATAAGGACAGCGCACTGTCACCACAACGCATACCTTCTCTTTCCAAGCAATTAATCACCATAGCAATCGACACTTCAGCAAATGTGTCAGTCACGACAATATGACTTAAAAGTAGTATATACGCCAGACGAAAGGCGCCGTGAGTGCTGGTCATGAACCCCAAACTATATACAGTAACATTTAATACTGGACGAATGAGAGCAAATGAGTAAGTTGAGTTGGTGGATGGAAACTTTGTGATGCTTATGCCTAACACGGTTTGAAGAACGATACAACCAAGCGAAAGGATTCGAATCACTCGTGTATGCGCTTTGAATAAAGCTACTTCTCGAACTTCGCCTGAACCAAAGAAATGTTGTCGGACTCGCATGTTGATAATTGTATAAACCAATGCAAACACGAGTGGACCAGAGCTAAGTATTTTAGCAAGCAAGTAAATGTTTTGCGTGTACCAATCCGTCATGACGATTAGCGAGTCTTCTTGCTAAAATAAATGAGATAAATTTTGTCATGGAAATATTCGTGAGACGCTGCGAAACCCCCTTAAACACCACTACCACTTTATCATTGCTAGTACCGACTCTTTCTCGAATCCAAACGCTACCAACACTCACTAGCTCAGCACGATATGACAAAGCGTTGTTTTATGTGCTTGGAATGGTGAGTACTGCATTATTTCTTCTACTGTATGCATTCAAATTTATCGATCGACGTTTAACAATATCTCTGCATCTTCAAAATTGGTTGGCTACGTTTGAATTCGAACTGTTTATATAAACTCCCAAACAACACCAACACATCATTTCGCTTATTGTGTTAAGAATGCTCTCATCCTTATAGTATCACTCAATTATCATCTAGAGCGCTAAAAGAATTATTGTATTTTGGAATAAAATATTCAGAGTAAAAATTACGGTAAAATATAGAAAAATACGAAATTAACAAAATTAAGACGCTTTCATCCTTAGACAATGTCTCGCCATCGTAACGTACGCAATCGCGCGTATTCATACGAAGACGAAGGTAAGTTTATCACTACTTGATGAAATTATTGCTTCTTACAATCATTATCCTTCAGATTATGACGAATATTACGATGACAATGAGCCTCATTCCCCTAATTCAAGTGAGGATCGGATCCTGTTAATTTCTCTATTTTTCAAACACTAATGTTTTATGACGTAAAAATAATGAAATATATAGACGAATTTATGTATCGCCGAGATTCACCTAGCCATCAGCAATCAATCTTCTCTTTCGTTCAGCAAGAAGAGATTGAATATGTTCCAGACATTAAAGTATCAAATGCTCAGATCGATGAAGTGAAAGATGGTGAGATTTTAGCCAAAATGGTTCCTAAGGTCCAAGAAATTGTTAGCAATGAAGTTTCAATTCAAGAAATTACTCAAGAACTTCGTCGTGAAAATTACGATCTGGATAAGACGGTGGTGAATTTATTGGAAAGAAACAAAGTTTCAAGTAGTGAATTACCATTAGAGATTGAGATATCGAGATTAGAAGCGATAGCAATTGCTATTGATAATGAAAAGAGGGAAGAGTTGAAAAGGAAAAAGGAGATTATCATGCCTGCTCCTGTTAAGGGTAAAGCTGTGACGATACGTGGAACATTTTCGACATTGGAAAAGACAGAAGACGAGAATCAAAGTCGTGTCTTCGTAGCGACAGAGTCAGCAATTTCACGAGCTCAGACGCAATTTAGTGCAGCAGAAAAAAATGCATTTGAACGCGCTGAGTTGAAAACACAAGAAGAGGCTTTAAAATTAGAGGAAGTAGCTCGCACGAGAGGCAAGACAAAGATCAGTATGGTAGTTATCGGACACGTGGATGCTGGAAAGAGTACCATTACGGGTCATTTACTTTACAAACTTGGGTATGTGAGCAAGCGACTGATGCATAAGTACGAAAAAGAGTCACAGGAAGCTGGCAAATCATCGTTTGCGTACGCTTGGGTCATGGATGCAGACGAAGAAGAACGCTCACGTGGAGTTACGATGGACGTGGGTACAAGTTACTTTGAAACTATAACAAAACACGTGACATTATTAGATGCACCTGGACATCGCGATTTCATTCCAAAAATGATTGTAGGTGCGGCTCAAGCAGACGTCGCATTGTTAGTTGTGCCTGCTGTTACGGGTGAATTTGAGGCCGCGTTTGAAAATTCTGGTCAGACTAAAGAACATACGCTGCTTGTGCGAAGTCTTGGTGTCTCACAAATGATTGTCGCAGTCAACAAGATGGATATGGTACGTTCTGTCGTAAAGGTAATTGACTAGTTAGTTAATCCTGACATTTTTGATCACAGGTTCATTGGGATAAAGATCGTTTTGACATGATTGTAAAATCACTTTCAACATTCCTTCAGGGCGTAGGATTTCGCTTAAAGAATTTGCGTTTCGTTCCGTTAAGCGGGATCACAGGCGTCAATCTAGAGACAACA
>NW_020187208.1:101824-101924 GCF_900000015.1 Plasmopara halstedii | reverse complement strand
CAAACCATGACATCAGCTGGCGTGACGCGCTTGGTCAATGCAGATGAAATGTTTTTGCTATTCTATCCCAAAGACTCACATTTAATCGCCCCAACAAACG
>NW_020187208.1:101498-101814 GCF_900000015.1 Plasmopara halstedii | reverse complement strand
TTCATCGTTTTTAACCCTTGTTTCGACAGTCAACAATTTTGAAAAGGTGCCCTAAAAACTTAACAAAATAATCACAATTTCGTTTCATTTTTGACCACCTTTTATATTAACAAAATCACCTTTCAAAAGTAGGCCAGGTGTTTTTTTTGTGAAGTACGGTATGAGCAAAAGCAACTAATCAATATTCCAGAAACATCACTTTAATACCAAAAATAAAGATGCAATCTATTTGTGACGTATTCCTGCATAAGCCTGCAAATCCCAAACATTGTGAAAAAAATGAGTTCGGTAACTACGTCACTGTGGTACCGGTTAT
>NW_020187208.1:101268-101488 GCF_900000015.1 Plasmopara halstedii | reverse complement strand
GTTATCGATCCAAAATTCCTCGTCAATAGTTCTGGGAAAACATATGTGTCATCGTTTTTCAACCGGCAATTGCCAAAAGAATCAGAAACTGAGCATTCATGACATAACAGTGGTTTATATGCGTAAAGATTCCAAAACCGCAGGCTCAGGCCGAAAGGTTAAATACTAGGAGCAAGAAGAATTTATAATTGCCCACGTGGTAGAACAATGGGAAACTGGG
>NW_020187208.1:101149-101258 GCF_900000015.1 Plasmopara halstedii | reverse complement strand
GGCGGAGTGGTGATGGTCGCGGGTGGCTTGGCAACTCGTTACTAAACCATCCGCATTGTCCACCATGACATGGAGCAACGTTAGTCTCCATACTGTGAACACTAATGGT
>NW_020187208.1:94318-94654 GCF_900000015.1 Plasmopara halstedii | reverse complement strand
CAGCACGCCTGGAATGGTGTTAGTCTCTTGACTGCCAATACAAACGGTATCAAGAAGATTGGCTACCTCTTCATTCAGCATCTTCTATCAAAGCACTCGGTGTCCTGCATCCAAGAAACCAAGTTCAGGGACGTGCAACATCTCTTAACGTTCAAAATCCATCTTCACACACAAGCTCTTTGTCGCTGACCCAAACACACTGTTGAATCGACCTACTCGTGGTCGAAGCAATGAAGTGATGACCATACTTCGCTCCGTGTTCCCGGGGTTCGACCCGGCTGTCGTTGTATCACGCTTGTCTGTTCCCGAACGGTACCTCGTTGTGAAGGGGATGGA
>NW_020187208.1:93998-94308 GCF_900000015.1 Plasmopara halstedii | reverse complement strand
GACTTGCTGCCTGACCGCGTACTGGCAGCAGATGCAAAGGTCGGTGGAATTGTCAAGATCATTGAGAACGCGACAAACCCGACAACATTGTGAAGAAGCTGGTTGAGAACCCTCTTGTGTTCAACAGCGCGCTATCACTTTAAGATGGCAAGTCAAAGTAATGACATCGCTGAACTCGCTCAATTGCATGGGATCAACCGGGTTTTGTGACAAACCCCGCCGACGACACGACGTTTGCAAACAAGTGGAAAAAGACCATGGGATCGGCAGTACCATTGAAGCGCGCAGACATCTTCGCAGTTTGCAGCGT
>NW_020187208.1:93321-93988 GCF_900000015.1 Plasmopara halstedii | reverse complement strand
CGACAGGGCAACAAGGAATTGGTGGACTTTGTCCAAGAGATGCGCACTCTCGTTGCCGAGATTGCAGATCCCCTTCCAGAGGCGGTCACAGTGGCCTCCGCACTGGCGTGGCAAGAATGGAAGTCTCTCGTGTGCATCCATCTTCATTTGAAGAGGCGGTGAATGTGGCATTGAATGCCGAATTTAATTTCAAGTCGGCACAACTTGGTTGGAATGCACACTCCAACAGCTTTTCGAGTGGGTCTGTGCCCATGGATCTCAGCTATGCCGAGGACGAGGGAGCAGAGCTCCGAGCTGCCGAGTAGCACACAAAATACGATGGTGTTTCGTCTGTGGAGACACCCGTCACCTTCGGAATGGTTGCCCCCTGCGCAAGGCGCGTTAAGGTTCTTCGAACTATCGCCTCAATGCTTACCAGTTTGGCTCGTCACGGTGAAACGACACCACTCAGTAGGCGCGGGGCGACCTACTGGGGAAGAACTGATTTCTGTTGATCCTCAGGGAGGCATAGTTTCACAGGCCCCAGTTCGAAGAGCTCCGCGCTCTTGATCACGGAGCGTGTATGCAAGCCGGGCTTGCTGGTCGTGGAGGCGACCGTAAAGGGCTTTGAGAAGCCATGTAAGATCCTTATCGATCCCGGGGCATCGAACAATTATGCTCGACGTTC
>NW_020187208.1:92851-93311 GCF_900000015.1 Plasmopara halstedii | reverse complement strand
TGCGCTACGATCCGAGTCGATCCAGCTGCCTCGAGTGGTTAGCAAGGCTTGGTGTTGTTGACGCATGGCGCATCGTCCGCGAACTTTTCGACGAAGCCATGCGTCATTACAAGGAAACGGTCTTGCGAACAAGCCAGTACCATCAAGATAATGCGTTTGACTTCCAGCAGCCAACTCTGAGCGTTCGACGTCTCACTTCTTCCGTCCGCTGGATGTGAACCTACGCAAGATCTCAATTGAAAAAGTTGAGAAACCAGATGGGAGTATCTTGACGAAACCACACGAGATCTCTCTCCGTTTCTTGGAGCACTGGGGGTCAGAGATGGATGACCCGGACAGTCCGTCAGGGTGAGCTCCACCACCAGACAAAGACATGCAGCGTAAGCTCCTGGACTCTATCACGCGCTTTGTCTCAGAGACCGATCGGGTATAGCTTGACGCAGACTTGACTACCGCGGAC
>NW_020187208.1:92731-92841 GCF_900000015.1 Plasmopara halstedii | reverse complement strand
ATGCGCCTGTCGATCGCCAGGAGAAACAGCAGTTCTTTGCGTGTTTGGACACTGACCAATTCGAGGATGACGCGATGCACTTTGTGCTTGGCGACTTGAAGACACCGTTT
>NW_020187208.1:91848-92721 GCF_900000015.1 Plasmopara halstedii | reverse complement strand
AGAAGCATCACACAAAGATTGTGAAGGCGGTCAAGGCGACGTCGATAATAGAGGTAACCGAGTCTATGCTGAACGACGAGAACACGGCACTGCTTGACTTGCTGCCTGACCGCGTACTGGCAGATACAAAGGTCGGTGGAATTGTCAAGATCATTGAGAACACGACAAACCCCGGCAACATTGTGAAGAAGCTGATCGAGAGCCCTCTTGCGTTCAACAGCGCGCTATCACTTAAGATGACAAGTCAAGATAATGACATCGCTGAACTCGCTCAATTGCATGTGATCAAACGGGTTTTGTGTGCGACAAACCCCGCCGACGACACGACCTTTGCAAACAAGTGGAACAAGACCATGGGCTCGACAGTACTATCGAAGCGCGCAGACATCTTCGAAGCTTGCAGCGCATGGTGGAGACACTCCGACGCGATCACAGAGTTGTCACGAGCAACGAAGGCTCTTGGCATGTTTGAGATGGCTTTGATGGCGACAGCTCCGATGCTCTTCAAGAACGACCACTGAATCCAGTATTTCACGGGTCGGCCAGTGGAGTGGATCCCGGCGCACCACACGCGCCTTTTGCACCTGAACACGCTGCTCATGCTGCTGCGGTCGGATATAGGCACCCATTTCATGACGCAGTGGTGCGAGGTACAATGACAGGGTCACCTGCTCGATGACTTGGAAGCTCTACGGGCGCTTGATGACTTCTACCCTGGAAACACGTCGGTGCTGAAGACCTGCGTTGCTGACGATGGCTCGGTGACGACAGTGGCGAGTGCCTTGGCGACTCATTGCTAAAGGCCTCTCATCCCAGCACGCCTGGAATGGTGTTAGTCTCTTGACTGCCAATACAAACGGTGTCAAGACGAAC
>NW_020187208.1:91577-91838 GCF_900000015.1 Plasmopara halstedii | reverse complement strand
GCCTACGCGCTGTTCCTGGATTTTCAAAAAGCGTTTGACCGCGTCAACTGGGCATACAAGTTCCGTTTGCTCGAGCGCATGGGCTTTGGATTCGACTTCATACGCTGGATCAAGCTATTATACACAAGGCCGCAAGCACACTTGCTGATCAACAACAACGTCCAGCCAGCGTTACACCCAACGAGAGGCGTGAAGCAAGGCGATCCTCTGTCTGCCCTTCTCTTCGTCTTGACGATCGAGCCACTCGGTAATATGCTGCGA
>NW_020187208.1:90991-91567 GCF_900000015.1 Plasmopara halstedii | reverse complement strand
GACGTAGTGACTTCTCAATTTTACCTAGCTATGTATACTATACTGTATCAACTCTAACATACAAATTAATTTTCGTGAAAAGGAAGTTATGGTTACATCACCTTAAAATCTTATGATCAATGAACAAAAGATCAAAGACGGCCGGGGGACGCGACTCCTGTTGGGGAGCTTGGTGGACCCCAAACACCAAGTAGCTGCTTCCTAACTTTAACCGTAATGGGACTCGTACCCTCACTCAACAGATCGGAGCCAGCACACCCAAACCACTGAGCCAGAATTCATAGATTTCTCGATTTGCCGGCTACCCCACAAGTCGCTTTTTCAGAAGAACCCCAAACCGCTTTTTCTTCGCCTTTCCACGATGAATACTAAAAGATCAACCACGTCCGCCACTGTCGCACCTACGTCAGCCGCCTTTCCATCACCTGTTGGACAGTCGCGTTGTGACGAATCTGGATTTGCGCCTGACTCTGCACCAGATATCCAGTCACCACCCAGTGTCAGGCTTGACGCAACTGACGTCTTCCCTATACTGGACCAATCAGCTGGTATCCAGCCGCCACGTATTGCTCTCGT
>NW_020187208.1:90812-90981 GCF_900000015.1 Plasmopara halstedii | reverse complement strand
GCTACCTCGGAAGAACCGGCTGGACTACATCTTGCTGTCCGAGACGTTCTGCAATCGCATCTACGACGACCCGAAGTACTTCCTACCAAAGCACGCTGGCACCACTTCGCTCACTGCATGAGCTTCTGGTCAAGCAAGCAGCTACACGATCGAGGTTACTAGAAGTTCT
>NW_020187208.1:60274-88403 GCF_900000015.1 Plasmopara halstedii | reverse complement strand
ATACAGATGTTCCAAAGTTAACGTCCTTAACGTAAACTTAACGTAAAGATGGGATCAATTTTTTTTTTACGGGAACTTCCCGTCCCTTAACGTCCCCATTGATTACTAATCAATGGCCATTTTTCGGATGACCTTCAAAAAAATTGAAGTCAAATTTGACTCGATGTACCACTAATTATTACCCGATTTTGATTTCTATAAGATTATATACTTTATTAACCTACCCCTTTGCATAAGAATGGGTGAGCCAGTGATTTCAATAAAGCGATGGCTTCGGTGCCTGCGAATTCAAGTTTAAGCACTGACACAGCAGCTGTTTTAAGCGTGGGGTGAGCCCGCGGCGACGTTGCTGGCTTTGAGCATTTCCACAAATTACCACCTGATAAAAAATGTCCTGCATTGCTATACATATTGCCATATTACTATTTTTATATAAAGAAAGGCGGGACAACCTGAATTCGGTCATGAATGTTTGCTGACATTCGTTTGTGTCACACGGGTACCATTCGTTTATTTCCGAACGCGTCACTGCGCACGAAACGACATTTGTCGCAGGCATCGCAAGGAACTTTTACGTACTACACAAATCAGGAGGCATTGCTTGAGTATCAAGTCATCCTGCATTTTCTGAAGTTCTGGCCATAAAAAGGTTTGGACTACATGAAACACAATCCTGAAACGAACAATAAAGAGCGATATTTACGAACAATAAAAGTCTTGAATAAAAGCAACATATACGAACACTGTGTCAAAAAACTGAAGCTGTATCTTTTCGAGGCTCTATGCTGATCAGACTGTTGTTATGACAAGGTCTGTTGCACCATAAGTCTCTCCCGTGACAGTGGTAATAGAAGATTCTTCTTTATAAGGGTTCAAAATATTAAACTTAATACGGCGCAATTGCTAAAGTGGGCGACAAAATAATAATCAGACTACCCCCATGAATATATAGAATCCATGCCTGCAGTTGTGGCCCAAATTGATAACTTTTATAACTAACTTTAGCGCCGTCCGTAATCATATCTTGTGCCAAAAAGTTTAGCGCTATAGCTTGTGCACTTTCACATACACAGACCAGAAATACTTTGATATGCATGAAGCGCTTGATCACCCCTTTCCAACATCAGCCAGGCGCGAGATGAAAGTGCTGCCGTCGCCATCCCGCTCCTACATCGACGATTACTAATCAAAGATTAATTTTAATTTTTTTCCACCCTTTCGAGCTAATGACGGATTTTGAAGCCAGATTGTAGCCAGTAAAAAATACCAGCTCCTTACCGGTGATGATCTGCAATTTGTGTCACAAATTAAAAGCTGAATCATCTGCTCTCGTGTCGTACTATTTCCACCTGAATCTCCTTTTAGTCGATCTTGTCGAGCGATCTCTGCATCATTGTGTCTATCGCGTACGCAAAAGTATCCAACGGCTACGCTATAAATTGATGGTGACGAGCACGTCTTAAGAAAAAAAATCTCAACTTGCGTGCCGTGTGCTTTTCTTGCACGAATGTGTCTGGTCGTCGTGATACATTGTACTATAAATTTTTTGCTATCGAATCACTGAGTCGAAAATAATCTGCGCGAATCCAGGTGCTGCTCTAAACCCAGCCGACCTCGACCCTATCGCCCGGCACAAAGAGATATTCCCACGCGTCAGCTCTATCAGAACAATCGTAGGAAGCAGTACTGGGCTTCCAGGCTGTAAGTTACAGCGCTGTTCTCTTTGTGATGGTAAATTGTCCAGTTAGTATTTATACGACGATACTGTCTTATTTTGTCTTTTGTATACGTCCTAGATCCGGATTTCAACGTCAGCGTCTGCCACACATCTGTGCGGGTAGCGACGGGACCTATAGATCACTGACTGCACCTTGTAGCTTGCGTGTCGGATGTCATAACGAAACAATCCTCCAAGTGCTCAAATCACCAGCCGACAATTATCACAACACTTTTCTATAATGACAGGAGTTCAGCCTCCTCGCAAGCGACAGCCATCTACTTACACAAACTCTAACGACTTCGACTCGATCTCGAAAGAGCTCGAAGGTGATGATATTTACGACGTGCCAGTTGGTATCTCCACAGACCGTGGCGGCAAACCTAACCAAGAGGTACGTTTAGTCGTTCGTTACTCTATTTACTCGTATTTGTGACCACGTGCTCACTTGACTTTATCACATCACAGGACGTTTATTTTATTGGTGGGAAAGTAGCAAAGAGACTCACTTTAAACGGCTACTCTAGCTCTGTTAGTGGCTGCTTTGGCGTCTTTGACGGCCATGCAGGTGACCGTGCGTCTCGTTATTGTGCTGAGAAGATTTTTCCACTCATTCTTGAGCAACTTGCACAAAGAGTTGTCGTGAAAGATGCAATCACTAGTGCTGTTCGAGCACTCGGTATGTATCACGTTACTTCTTGTCCACGTTCATGCCTTAGCCCTAATGATTCGTTCTTACGTTCTTCAGACGCTGACTTCTGTACCTATGCTCGTCGCGCGTCAAACTCTGCGCTCAGTGCGTCGGCACGGCATAGCCACAACCGCTCTTTCGCCACAGATGATGGCTCAACTTTGCTTATAGCCCTTGTACGAGATGGCTTTCTCCACGTTGGAAATGTTGGCGACTCGCGGGCTGTTGTAGTCACTCGCTTCGGAGATGCCATTGCCATGTCGGACGATCAAAAGCCTAACCGTAAAGACGAGAGGAGACGTCTAGAAGCCAGAGGGGCTTTCGTTACAGGCAAGCCCGACTTCATGTATAGAATTTGGCCACTCAAAAAAATCATTGACGTCCCACGTGTGAATGGCCAATTGGCCATGTCCCGCTCCATCGGTGATGTGACTTTAAAGCCATACATATCGTGCGATCCGGAAATCCAATCGCGTAAGCTTTCGAAAAACGACCGTTTTCTCATCATGGCGACAGATGGTCTTTGGGATGTCGTTTCCAGCAAGCGGGCCGCGAAGATAGCTATTTGTTACAAAGATCCACAAGCTGTCGCAAATGCACTTGTTGGGTTAGCGTTACAACGTCACACATGCGATAACATTACGGTTCTTGTTGTCAAGTTGGAAGCCTACGATTTTAACTCAAGTCGCACAGATCTCAGCAGCTTTTGAGTATTCTTTGCATCCAGCCCGCACTTATTTACCACAAACCTCGATTGCGTGTTAATTTACGTTGAGCTAACACAATAAACCTACAACCTCCTATTTGAAATTCCGTGAAGTCATTAAAAGTGACTTTTAATGTTGAGTTAAATGATTTTTAAAGTTGATTAATCCTTGAGAGGGATTTTAATTTCATACACATCACGTCTCTGTATTTTGGACATTATTGACATGTGGACAGCAACCAAATTATCGTCTTCAACGCCGCGACTTGATTGATAGCCGGCAAGGAGTCACTGTAAGTGGGCAAGCCGAGGAAAAAACAATTGAGCGGTCTAATGTAGTGGTAGTGGAGAGGAATTGCGAGACAGCAACAAGAGACAGAAGAAACGTAGCTGCGGCTATGCACGATGAAAAATGTTATTAAGACATCCTGCTTAAAGTCTCCATTGAATCTGAAAAACGACGCTAACATGCCACTTCCTACTCAATTAGAGCTGCTGATATACGCGAGATGAAAGGTCGACGCCAACTCATGAGATAAATGTCATCTCCGAAACGACGAGTTCCCGACACAAGTGGTGTCTGACCCTGCGAAGCTTCGTACACATGTAGGATGTTACCAGTCTCCAAGTCCACCGAAGCGAAGATTCCAATGCGGCGCACGAAAAATAGAGTCAACCACGTCGGAAGCAGCGACAGCAATTTGCGAATCTTTACACTTTGCTTGATGTAATAGAAGTACCCTTCGTTAAGCGATACTAATCCCACCATCAGCACCTCGTGCTCGTTCTCACCTGCACCCACTTTTTCAATCGAGATATTATCTGGCTCGCCAGGCACGAATGCAAAGTCTTTAATTTGCTTTGTCTTTAAGTCAAAACGAACGATTTTGTTCTGAAATGTGAGTGCAATAAGCAATCCAGATCCATCTTTATCGAATGTTAAGCCATTTGGAAAGCCCAAGTCGCCTACCACAACGTTGGCCCTCCCTGTGTTTGGATCGAAGTGTAGCAAATACCCTGAAGGTTTATGCTCCAAGAAGTCAAGAAATACTCGGTTGCACTGAAAACGACGCGATGCCTCTGTCACGTAAATCTCCCCTGTCTCTTGTACCACTGCAATTCCATCTAAGAAATTGGTTTGTTCTTCGCCAACACGACTGAACAATAATGTACGCTTTCCATTCGCATCAAAGAGCAGCACGCCCTTGTATGCATCTGCCACTAAAAGCACCTGATCTCCTGCAAACGTCATCGCACCAGGGATCCGTTTGAGAAACTTGGCAAATGGTCTGGCCGCTGCAAAGACAAGGCCAAGTGGTCGTCCGCATGTCGGTTCCATGTCGGGTGTACCACACTCAGGAAGGTCGCGTCCAGTCCTGGAGAAATTGCGAAATTCATTTGCCGCCTTGCTAAAGCTTGCAAGACGGCCATCAGCCAGTCCAACGTACGCGACTTCGTCTTGACTGACTGCCAGATCTTCAGCTCCAAGCGCCTGGTTAGCAAAAAGAGTTTCCATTTGCGGGGCCTCGAATAGCTCGGTGTTGCGAATGATTGGCTTGGTCTTAGCGTAACTCGCTTCTTGTTCGCTTGTGTGTATTTCATAAGCAAAATTCAAAGGTTCTGGCTCCACTTCACCTGGATACTGGTCCACCGCAGAGGAAAATAGCATAACAAAGAAACATGCTGCGAGCAGCTCGCGAGACAGAAAGTCGTGCACGGATACCATTTTATTTGATCTGGATACCGCTAACAGCGTTTTTTTAGTCAAATTAAAATTTAAACATTCAAGATAATAATATCGACTTTGAGCAAAGAATTAGTGGATAAAATTGTGTGCGCTCTTACATAAGGTTGATGACACAGAAAAGATCAAAAAATGATGCAATGAACGTGTGCCTCAATATTGACAGCCCTTCTAGAAGTTGAGGCATACTTTTGATAAAAGTAGCATATGAAGATCATTTATATTAGCGATCACGGTCTCGGAGCTCGCGATCGTGGTGGCGTTCGCGACTTCGACTTCGACTACGGTCACGATCTCGGTCGTAGTAGTCACTATTAGGACGATGCGAACGGAAGGGTCTGCTGCGATCTAAGCGACTGTTGTTACCCTCTCCGCGATAATGATCTTCGCGCTCGCGGTATCCGCTACGTTCGCCACGCTGACGCATATAACGATGATGGTCGCTGGTTTTCATGTTGCCTCTTTTTGCTGTAGCAGCTGCTTCCATCTCTTCATGATGCCGTTTCTTTGATTGATATTCATGTGTTGACGACACACAAAATTTGGGTAAGCTAACGGAACAACATTTGTTGTCATCTATAAAGTAAAGCGATTGTAATAGAAGCAGACGGGTACGTACTCTCGCGGTTTACACGTTTGTACACGCCAAAAATAATCGTGGTCCATGGCTTCTGCAGCTGTAATGCGCTTTGCAGGATCAAGATGCAGTAACTTTTCCAGTAAATCGATGGCATGAGGTGGGAAGCTACATAACCGTAAAATCGCAGTCAGCGCACGATAACAAACTTCAGCAAAAAGTAAAACCATCAGTACTTTTTAAATCGCTCACGCAGTGGACAAATGTATCTGTCATCCGTTTGAACAATCTCAGGCCCCTGTAGTTTAAAATAATCAGGCCATGTTTCCTCCGTTGGCATACCACATAAACCAAAGATCATTTGAAGCTGCGCATAACAAAAATAAAGTATACATTAATGCATTGACACAATCACAATAGGGTATCATACCTGCTCAATTTCAGTCTTCCCTTGCAAAATGGGTTTTCCCAATAAAAGCTCACCAAAAATGCACCCGATGGACCAGAGATCCACCGAGAAATCATATGACGTTGAGCCCACGAGCAGCTCCGGTGGTCGATACCAGAGTGTCACTACCTTGTTTGTGTATTTTCCGGCCTTTGCATTTACTTCGTTCCAGAACCTCGAAAGACCAAAGTCTCCGACTTTGAGCATGCCTTGGTTGTTCAGTAACAAGTTTGAAGCTTTGATATCGCGATGGATGATCTTATTGCGGTGCATAAATGCAATTCCAGTCAGTAGCTGACGCATATAGCACTGTATCTGTGTGCGTGTGAACTTTACGCGCGGATGGTTCAACAGCCCCGAAAGATCATGCTCCATGTATTCGAACGCAAAGTACAACGGTGGCCTTTTGCCTTCTTTAGGCGGAGCTAACACAATCCATAGATTCCAGCAAGTGAGCCGGACAAAAATTATTGATTTTGATTGCAACATTTTATCGGACAAGCGTACCACTCGTTGACACAATTTCCTTTAATTCCAAAATATTTGGGTGCTTAAGATACTTGAGAATTTTCATCTCGCGAATGGAAGTAACGGGAAACTGGCAGAAAACTTTCTGTCAATACCTTCCGTAAATCGATGATAGAGAATTTCGAACGTACTCCATTCTTTTCAACATCTGGTCGAAGTTTCTTGAGCGCTACGATGTCCTTCGTCACCTTATGTTGACACTTAAAAACCTCTCTGGCGGTACATCACGCACATGTCAGTACTTCTTCCTTCACATAACACATACTGAAACTCAGCGTACCCGTACGTTCCGGATCCAACCTTATCAATTATACTATAATTGTCAATATCACCAATATAAAATCTGGGCTTTTTCGTTGCCACCTCCTGTACTGTTTCCGTCATAATCTCGCGTTCTCGCACTGCACTTCTCATAGATGCTATAACTAAGGATGAGGAGGCCTCAGGCAAAGCTTGAGCCTCTATGACACAACTGCTTTCCTCTCGTTCGTCATCTCCATCTTCTCCGTCACTCATTTCCCTTCTATCTAAAGGCAACGGCGGCTCCTTCGTGACCTGAGCTACTCCTTTTAGAGCTTCAGACAAATCTACAGCAATCTTAGCACTGGGTGGAGAGAACGGAGGCGGCGGAGGAGGCGGTGGCGTGCCAATCGGGCTTGTAACAGGTGGAGAAGGTGGTGGTGGTGGCGTTGGAAAGCTCTGTGGCTCTGTAGGCTCGTCTGCACTCTCTAAACTGTGCGTTTCGTCGTCATTATCCTCTAGTGGGCGGTACTTGGGCGGTGTACAAGATGGAGGAAGCGGACCGGGCGGATCTTCTGGACAGGGAGGGAGTGGCGACGAGAAACTTGAGCTATGACCGCTTTTGACTTTACAAGTTGTTACGACGTCGGAGGGTATACTTGCTGTTCGACTGCTCATTAAAGCAGCTTTCAACAGTCTTTTACTGCTAGTCAGTGTTGGTGTATCTAGCGACGATGTAGTAGAAGTCGACGTGGGCGGCGGTGATGGCAGTGCAAGAGCTGCGGGAGACGAAGGCGGCACAGTAATTGTCATACTTGAAGTTTGCGCAACTTAAATAGAACAACATAAAGACTCAGAAGTTATACTTATGTTGAAGTTGCTGTTGTAAATAAAACGGTAATTAAAGAGTGAAGCTTTGCGTTTTTCCAACCAAGTCGTTTTCCTTGCGCTCCATCATCGCACATATTCCTATAATGAAAGGTTTATATTGTGCAGTGGTCCCATTCGTGCTTGTTGTCGAGCATCAAAAGGACGCTTGATAGAGAAGTTAGCGCAAACGCGAAGAATAAACAGCTTTCTGAATAGATGAGTGACATAACGTCGCATCAGGAATATCGTAAGTGCCGCATAATGGAGAAATTTGTATAGCAAACCGACTAAGTGGCGTTGGCAGACGTCGACACCTATTTATATATGATTGTCGGTATCGTCATGGGGCTAGCTGGCACGTCGATGTTACTCTACTGTCTCCATCAACGACAGGTTCTACAGAGTGAGCAGAGTGGTAATGACAGAAACAATATGCAAAGGCATTTGCTTGAGGATAGTGTCATTCCGGACGGTCAAGAAGAGTGGCAATGCTCAGTATGTTACTACGAGAATCATCCTGCTAAGAAAGAATGCCTCATGTGTGGCACTTTAGAAGGTACGAGGCATATTTTTGAAGAGTTTGGGCATCATTCGCTGATCTTTGTGTACTGAATAGTCGTTTCGCAACGGGTTACAAGGCCACTATCTTTACCAGGAAAGACTACTACAAAGTTACCTACCAGTGAGTCGGTAGCTTCCCTAGCCGCGCCAAACAGCTCTTTTCACGCTGAACGATCAGACGAATTAAAGTTGAATCAAAGACAGAGAGGTGCACGGCGGCGTCATTTGTGGCAGCGCGAAAGAATTGATGATAATCAATTTCGATGGGTGCGAGTCGGTCATTGCCAGCCATCTCGACTCAGCCAGTTAGCATCGAGTATTCGTTCTAGCTTGCCGACACGTGCGGCATCGCTTATCCTTGGTAGTCCAAAATTTGAAAGCGAGCGAGGGTCGGCACCTGCTGCTTATGCGTCTGATGGAACTTATCGCGGTCCGACCAGTCCATTATCGCTTAATAACACTAACAATGGGGGGCGTTTGGGTGTACGAACAGAGCTTTCGATGATCCAGTCGGCACATTCAGACGGAGCGTTTTCTCCAGCTATTTGTAAAACGGTGCGAAGTGGTTGCAGTGCAGTCAATTGCGACGATGTGACTGCGTCAACCAGCTCGGAAGATGAACTTATGACACAGCGGTCCATTGGTTATATAAGGCACGTAAACGACCAAGGACAGGCCGAGTGGGTTTCAGCTGACACTCTTGTACACGAGCGGACTACAGTAACCACGATCAATATCACAGAGTTTCCAAGAGCCACAAGTATCATTGACTATGAGTCTGTTGCAGCTTTTCCCTTCAAAACAAAAGTTCGGTGGTTTCTTCAAGAACTTGACAAAATTGTAATTCCATACGACGAAGGTCACCTTCTGCTTAAAATTCGTCGCGAGGCTATACTGAGTGAGTCCATGCACTTGTTAATGCTGATTCCAGCTGCTGATCTACGCCAACGTATGCAGATCGAGTTTATCAATGAACCCGGATTAGATATCGGAGGATTGATGCGAGAATGGGTTTTGCTTCTTTGTGAACAACTGTTTGCCGAAAAGAATGGATTATTTTTACGAACGCATGCCGAACAATCCGGCTATTGGATCAATCCAAATTCCGCATATGTACATAGCGATCACTTGCACTGGTATAAGTTTGTTGGGCGATTGCTAGCGAAATGCTTGTTGGAAGGTCAAATTCTAACTGTCTACCTCGCCCTTCCCCTTCTCAAGCACCTGCTTGGTGTACCCATTTCGTTCTCAGACTTGGAATTTCTGGATGCAGAGCTTCATCGCCACACTCTGTCGCTTCGAGATTATGAGGGTGTGGAAGCGCTGGCACTTACCTTCACAGTACAACGGCAGGACAAAGATGGGTTGATTGTTACGGAGGAGCTCACACCAGGTGGTAACGACATACCTGTGACGGATATTAATAAGGAAGAGTATTTAACACTCTTGCTACAGCACAAGATGTTTGGTAGTGTACAGGAGCAGCTAGAAGCCATGCTCGAAGGTCTCTACGACGTCCTCCCACGCACACTTTTGACTGTTTTTGATTATCAAGAATTGGAGCTACTTATGTGCGGCATGCCATCGATCGACGTTGCCGACTGGGAATCTCACACTGACGTTTGCTATAAACATGCTGATCTTGGACACAACAAAGCCACTAGTGCAGAACGTCAGGTTGTGCAGTGGTTCTGGCACGCTGTGCGCGCATTTTCGACGGAAGAGCGCGCACGTCTTCTTCAGTTTGTCACGGGCACCTCTCGAGTTCCGGCAGAAGGCTTTCGAGCACTGCTAGGGAATGATGGCCGTATTTGTCGCTTTAGTCTCGAATTGATGGCAATTGGCTTCTCTCCATCAGATCTTTATCCGAAAGCTCACACATGCTTCAATCGCCTTGATCTCCCTATCTACCGTTCTTATCAAGAGCTCGTAACGTTCCTTACTGTCGTTATCAACACGGAAAACACTGGATTTACCATGCAATAAACCAACATTGCAATGATACTTTCCGAACATTAATGCATCGATCCGTTTGTTTGTGTTCGACTTGCTACTTGAATTCTAGTCGTATATGAGGTAAAAGTACTCATCGTTGCTCTATTTAGAAATTTAACTTAACAGTCTCAATCTTTTCTTGCATATAAACATCTAAATCTCGTGCCGATTTTCTAATCGCGCTGATTGTTTGATATAAGCAGATAAAAGGATGAAGGTCTATAGTAGATAATTCTATTCATTCGTTGCAATTTGTTATGCTACACGGGTGCTGTGCCACGCATTGAGACGAACGTCTTTCTATATATTTATATGGTTTTCAAGTTAGTTATTGACGGAAAACTTGTGTCCACACTTTTTACATTCATAAAAGACTGTTTGGCCCTCATCGGCCGACCGGAGTTGCAGCGTGTAGTAGTCCATTTCGGGATTCTCGCATTTTGGACACGTCTCCTCCACTGTAGCGCGAGCTGGACCTGTGACCTCGCTCATGCCTACTTTGGCGTCTAGCCATTTTGGTAGTGGTCTGTCTTCGCTCTGGGTCACCACAGATAATGATGGAAGGTCTACAGGCAAAAATGATATATTGTGGTTATTGTATCAAGCTTAAAGGAAAGAGGAACGGACCTTGGTAGCGACAGCGGTACTCGCATGCAGAGCAAACAATGTTATTGGTATCGGGATGGTCCAGAATAGTGCCACAGTGTGGACAGAAGGCTGGACCAGTAACTCTGGTTCTTGAGGCGAAGAACTCCATCGACATAGTTGCTGTATTGATGTTGCTATTCCTTCCAACCACGAGTTGATTCTAATCAATAAAAGATGTATAGCTACACCTTCGAAGTTATGAAATAGTAGAATAATTATTTATAAGAATTAAAGTAATGCAACTTGTCGAATTTCAATGTATAATGTATCTATTATTCTGTTCATAACTAGGAAAACCACTCACTCCACGCAAAATCACCACGTTGCTGCGCGTTTTGCGAAGTTGTTAACCTTTTGTCAGCGTTGCGCTTGGCCGCGATCTTGACACGGCAAATTGGACACGAATTGCCAATTTGCAGCCATTCATGCAGGCATGTTGTGTGAAACATATGCTGGTACCATCATTACAGTAAGAAGCAAATGAAATTATTTGACTATTCAGATAACATGTGTACCTGACACGGCATTCGCGTAACTTGTACACCGATCACCATCTCTCCTTGGCAAATTACGCACTCACGAGCATTTTTCCGCACAATTACGTTGGCCAAGATGTCCTCTTCACTTTGAGTACGAATGAAAGTCGCAAATCTACGGCGAACAAAAAGGATCACTATTAAAATATAATCTTCAATCGCAGCTAAAAGCTTCAAAATACCCTTCGCCAACTTTTGCGCTCATCATAAAGGCTGGAATTATCACGTTTTTGCTTTCACCAGTTGAATCTGTCATCGTGTATGGCCATACATCGACATTTTGGATGATGATCACCCCTGCAGCACCCGCGGCTTGAGCTCGAAGAACCTTTTGCGCAAACGTGCAGCCTCCCCGTGCCATCACTACAATCTATAGACTTGTCAGATCTAAGAACCAAATTCTTTTAGAATCATCTACCTTGTTTTTCATGTCGTCACTATTTTGGAACGCTCGGGCACCATCAAAAGGATCAGCGAGGATTACCTTACGCTCTTTAAGAGATTCGCACGGGCCAAAGTTACCGGGAATCGCAATCGCCTGGTACATAACAATTAAAATGAAAGTGGATACAAAACGCTTAATGTCAGCAGATAGAATTCTGGCTTCGTCAGTACGGATGAATGAATAAAACCTACCTCGCCTTTGATTCCCTTCACGACAATAGCTACTTCAATCGTAGACGCTTGATCGGCTGAAAATGATCCGAGATTTTTCACTAATTTGAGTTACAAAACTTAAATACAATGAATTGAAAAGATAGTTACGGCAGCATTCTGTCCTTACCAGCTTCGTCAGACGCAGGTCGACGCGCGTCTGCGTCTCCACCATTCCAGTCATCGCCAATTTGCGATAGCAGTCGCATCACCATCGTCTGTAGTTCTTCTACACTAGCTGCACGGCTACCAAACACAGCATTAGGCATTACCTATGTACCATCAATTCAGACTAAGCAACGACAACAGAACACTGCAGGAGTAAAATAGAAGTAGTACCCGTTCATTCGCTTCTGTCAGATACCGACGCTCTAGCACACAGCCGCAAATCAAGCATCTCCTTCCATCTAAAGAGCCATATGTACAGCTCTACCCTTAGCATTCACATTTGACGCAGAGAATTGTTGTCATCCACACTGATTCCTCACCTGGCGTCCTTGTCTGAGAGACCTCGTTGCAATCTCTGCAGAAAAACTCGAGAGATGCTGTAGTCTTCAGCGAGCATCCACAATATTATTGACTTGCTACGTGTAAGATAAAGCTGACTACGCACATTGTCGTCTGGTGGTCTTATAAATGCCAAATCATCGAACGAAGCCATTTTCTTAAAGATGAATGTGCTTGATACAAGTTAAATATTCTTATTGAAAAATAATATTCCCATCTAAGATAATTAATACAAAATGGATTGAGCAAGCGCAAATATTAATCTTCAAAGTCATAATTGAATAAAAGACACATTGGGGTCTAAAAAGTGTACAATACCGGTACCAAAGGCGTCTTCGAGAGGACAAAGGATCATATTGGGGGTCGCTAGCAATTGACTCGCTGGTTTGAGGCATGCGGAAAGTGAAAACGTTTTACACATGCAAACATAAGTGCTCACCTATTGTATATCTATGAACACCAGTACATTGTGCCACAAAGCCCGTTCGTCTTTTAGATATCCTGCTAAAAAAGTATCTATGCCTCATACGAAATTCTGTATCCGAGGTAGAAGTAATCGTAGCAACATCAAGGCAAGGCGCGACAGTATGAACATGCTTGGACAAAGCATTATATGAGCTCAAAAAATCCTGACAAAGCTCTCAATACCGCAACACAACTTGTGTCTGACTCACATGCCGTGAAAAATCGTTTGTGGCACCATTGCTAATTTACAATACGGTCGACGCGGAAGCGCTTCACGAAGACTTTAAAACCAGGCTTGACTCTACCGAAAGTATACTAAGCGAGGAAACATCATCATCTTCCTTTGCAACAAGTGTGGCGAGAATGTAGCCGCGCCTGTAACGATCACAAATAGCATAAAGAGGTGTACTCTTATCTTGACCAAAGCGTACCTCACGGTAGGTGCTTTTCGTCGCAAGCTGATAAATCTCCTCGGCAAAGTTTAGTTCGCGAGACTCAAACTCAGTAGCACTATCATTGCCTATTGGCATCAATTTGAAGCAATCCGCGGCCGAAGGTGACTGGAAATTCATAGAAGGGATGGAAAGCCATTTCGATTCTAGAAGGAATAGAAAAGGGGCACGAATGAGACGCTTTAAGTGGCTTCTTGTTACGGTGTAGCCACATCACTGTGTGATAACGCTGTGTAGTTCACACCGATGTACGGTCGCAAATCTTGTGCGACCCGCCCTTTCTCACAAGAGCATGTGTAACCCAGTTACACTCTCCCCATTGATATTGTGGATATCCTCCATTCATATTTGACGGCCGCCTCATGCGAGGCTCGCGTGTCTGAGACACCTTCACATTCATAGGAACAGCGTTAACCTTCTCCGCTCAATGAAGAAGGTGTCTATGACACACAAAACACCCAGCCTTGCTGGTAGCGAGGGCGCCCGCGGGCATAGATCTTCTTTTTCTTGTGAACAGGGTGCATATCCGGACAGTACGTCCGCGGCTTCACGGAAGCACATCCCAACCCCTCGGCAACTGGGCGCAACACGACGCGCCCGCCCCGAGCGACGAATTTCCTCGTCGAAGAGTTGAAGGAATCCGACTACGACTCGGACACTCTTTCCCCAGCATGGGATAACGAAGAAGATGTGGTGCGCCAACGGCGTGACACGAGCCCAGTTCAAACCCTACGAAATCCGATCACTCGATCGTTAGGCGTCTACGTAGTTGGGCCTCCGGCCACTACAGATCACGGAAAGCTTTGCGAGCTCGCATTTGTACCCCAAGAGATCCCAATGGAACGGTACCGCGCTCGACTTCGAGCTCAAAAAGGAGGTACTCTTGCTCCCGCAATGTGGACGATCACTGTGGTGCTCATACCCGGAGAAACCGCTGTAGATGATGATAAGCTCTTTGAGCGTTAAGCGCCATCTTAGATTTGAGTTTGCCAAACTCAAGGTGCAACGTCGACTTCCTACGTACTGTCGCCCTGCGACATATGGAACTATTCATAACGCACTTGCGAGCTCTGTGGTTTCTCTAACGGGTAAATCTATGTCACAGCAGTTCAGGGCCATAACATGAGCTCAGCCTATGGCCCTCCGACTTCCCGGGCTACGGCCAAGAAGCGTGGTGCGCAAGACGATGCGAAGAATCATGATTCTTCTGACCATAAGCGTCTACGACGTCTGGGCAAACTCCCACGAGTTCTCGGGGTCTGTATACCCCGCCATTGGGTTAGAACCCCGTCGACGACGTCGACCCACACGGCGTTCCACGTGGTAGTGGACGCCACCATTCTCATCGAGAGGAGTTGGCGGTGGATGATGACGATTTATTCGATTGCCGTCCAGTGAATCGCGATGTTCTTTGAACGTTGGAAGACAAAGTCCGTTGTCATCGGCATTCTGCTGTGCATCTCTTCGTGGTCGTCAACCGCTGTGCGGAAGACCTCGAGGACCTAGAGCACTATGTGCACCGACTGCCTTGCGTTGAGGATTGCCGTGCTCTGTCGAAACGGACCCTAACCGTCGTGCTGGCAAATACGCTACTTCGTGCGACGGTGGAGCGCTGAAACGGAAGTTGCTGCACTCAGTACCCAGAACTAATTGCTGGTTCAACTTCTAAGTGGTCGAGCGCCTTTGGGCGCCACCCCGGCGCAAAGGCTTTCGCGTTCACTTGCGCCGGATCCCGGTATGGCTAAAGCAAGTTCACATAAGACACCGGATGGGTGCGTCCTTCTCGGAAGGTTCAGCGTATACGCTAGGCCTCACTTGGCCACGACCTTAAAAAGTACGATAAACCTTGGACGGAATAACTGCATATGTAAGAAGGTTTTTAGCGGTTGATAAAATCAGGTCTTCGACATCAATGTTCTTAACATTTCTTCTTCCTATTTTCTGTGCATATTCCTTCTGCATGTCTTGGCTTTCCGCGATCGCATCACGAACGTGTCGTAAGATACTCTGTCTAGCAGACAGGAAGTCTCCGACTTCCTTAGGCACGGTGAGGGGCTGACGTCAGCTAGCCGTTCGGCTATTTCTCCCTCACCATTCCTTGAGCCATGAGATGGCGGCGTCAGCGGGACCGATGATCAATAAACCCGTTCACGTAGAACGGCGTAAAGCCGGTAGACTAATGCACTGCATTGTTCATAGCATACGTTACGAGTGGCAACATAGCGCTCCAACACTTCAAAGACGCGCTTATGAAGAACGTCTTTGACGACGCGATTCATGCGCTCAGTCTGACCATCGTTCTGCGGCTGTTGACATAGTCAACTTGGTGCCCAGCCCACTGAAAAGTGTAGACCAAAATTTCTCAGTTAAGCGCGGGTCTTTATCAGAGACAAAACTCCAAGTGCCCATGCTGTCAAAAGATGCGATCGACAAAAAGCGTCGATGGTATCCGGTTCTGCAACAAGATGAGCCATCTTGCTCAAACGGTCCACGAAGACCACCACATCCATATTGCCTGCCGAGTCATTCAGCAGGCCAAACAGAACGTACATACTCATGGAGCGCCAACACCCAGAGT
The DNA here is from genome assembly GCF_900000015.1 of Plasmopara halstedii. NCBI lineage: Eukaryota > Oomycota > Peronosporomycetes > Peronosporales > Peronosporaceae > Plasmopara > Plasmopara halstedii. Next base: position 72,486 of record NW_020187208.1, on the reverse strand, counting down.
TTACCGGTAAACTGGCCAGCGGCGCCGCCGAATTCGATAAGGGTTTCGCCCTCTGACACGTCTCATACGTGCACACATATGTGCTCGTCCACTCGTATAGATTGGGGCACCAATAGTGGTAACTCACCGAGCTGTACGTCTTCCCACGACCAAAATGACCACAAAGTGGGGTGTCATGGTCCTCATAGAGGATACTCTATTTCAAATCCTCGTCGCGGGGAACCACAACTCGTGGTGTATCCGTTGAATCGGTGCCATAATACAGCAGCCCGTTTCTCAACGAATATTGGTTTAATTGTGCGCGCAAACGCACCGACAATTTCTTTTCCGAGTTTTCAAAATTCTTGCTTCCGAGAGCCTGTAGCAGCGCTACATACATACTGTTACCCACGTATGCGGCGCGGATCAAATCCGTCACTGACGACGTCACCGCCGTGACATGATCAAATTCATTGTCCGGTTTGCGTGAAAGCCAAAATATTCGACATTCCTGGCTTATACTTCACCTCGACGTTATATCCTGCAAAGAATGATAGCCACCTGGCCATCCTCTGCGAGAGGTGAGGCGGCTGAATCGCAGTGTGAAGTGAAGCGTGATCTGTGTAGATCACAAACGACTTTGATCCCAGCAGGTGCACCCTGAAGTTAAATAGTGCAAACTTCATCGCAAGTAATTTCTTGTCGTGACTGGGTAGTTCATCTCCGCAGCCTTAAGCTGGCGGGATTCGAACGTGATCACCCGATCTCGCCCCTCGGCGTCTGCTTGTCGCAGTGCACAGACGATGACAAAGACCGTGGTGTCACATCAACGATCGGGCTGTCGCAACGCTAGTATTGGTACATGAAAGAGACTGTTTTTGACCTCTTCAAAAGCCTCCCAATGCTCGGTGTCCTAACACTATGCGTATCCTTTTAAGAAGATTAGACAATGGCCGTGCCATTTCCGCGTAGTTTGCGCTATACTTGTGCAAGTAGTTGGCGAGGCCAAGCCACTTGCGCATGTCCTTCTGGTTCTTTGGAGTTGGCCAGTCCACAATGGCTTGGACCTTAGCGGGATCCGCTTGAAGGCCACGCTTCCCAATTAACAACATGAAAAGGGAATTTTCTCGGCGCCAAAAATACACTTATCGGCATTAGCATGTAGCTTATTTGTGCGTATACACTCGAGTGCCGCTCTTAAATAGACGATGTGGGTTTCCTCATCTGTTCTACCGTGCCCCGCACGATTATAGGCGAAGATCTTCGACGAAGTATTTCTGTGCATACGCCCGATAGGGCCCGAACAACTGCGTCACAAGACGATCAAATATTGCTGGCGCATTTGACAGACCTTGGAGCATCACTAGCCATCTCAGAGCATCCCGCTCATAGTATTTACCGCTGTCAGCGGGGTATCACTCGCTCTCATGAGCAATCGGTAATAACCATCGGCCAAGTCGAGTGCACTGTGCTTTGTACAGCCAACCATATTGTTCTGAAGAACATTCTTTCTAAGAATTGGCGTTCATGCCGGAATGGTGGCAGCATTTAGCTTTTTATAAGCGTGAACGATACGCCACTTGCCGTTCGGCTTCCGGACACAAAACGTGGGTATCGAATGGGGAGACTTGCTATCAAGCACCATCCCTGCGTCGTGCTTCGCACGAAAAAAAGCTACAATGATGTCACACTGCTCTTTGGGCAGAGGCCATTGGTGTGGTCCGCAGTATTTGGTCCCCGGACCCAAATTAATCTCATGATGCACACCACGGTCCGGAGGTAGGACCGACGGCGGGGCTCTGGAAATGACGTCGTGGAAATCCTTTACCAAAGAATTATACGGATCCGAGAAATTTTTCTAGATTGATGAACCAGTTCGTGCGTTCAGCGCCCTCTTGTTGTCTTCCAGGATAGCTTCGTGCAAAAGCGACGACGAGTTAATCTCCTGGTTCGGTTGTATAATCACCACCTCGACTAATTTGCCTGCTTTCAAGGCACCGCCAATTTTTTCGAAGAACAATTTGCCCAGCTCAAAAAGAGCATCCACCGCGGGAATAGCCTCAAGGGTGATGTTCCATCTTCCTCGTCCGTCATACCGCCGACAAGATTATATAGCTGTGCGCTATCTTCTACGGTAGACGCACCCTGGGTCAGTGTCGTCTTGCAGATATCATACGGCTTCGCCGTCTCCTCTCTATAAAGGTTTTAAGTCTCGTCGAGACCGGTGGGAACACGCACTCGGCGTCGTTCAGTGTTCCCACTCCCTGCTTCATCATAGCCTTGATGTTATGAACAATATCCGGCGAAGAACTGTCATTCCGCAGCCTTCGTCCAGTGGATAAAGTGCTGTTCCACGTGCAGCAGAAGGGCCAGGATGCTCCGGACCTTGGCCGACCATGTCACTCTTGACATGCAGCTTCTGCTTCGTAACATCAGCAGTACTCAGTAGGTTACGTGCCACTCCATGTGCATCACTGGGGCCTCGCCTTCGATGCCTCAATCTTTGACCGACCAATGCAGCGAATGCTCCATTACTTGAGCAGCACTCAGTTGTTTCGTGCCACTCCACGTTCAGCCCGCGAGCCATGCTTGGGACTCTTGTTTAATACACCTTCGGTGTTTGACAACTCGGATACTCAAATCCCCCTGGTCCAGTCTCCGCGCCAATAGCGCTTAGCAGAGATGGGCTCATGACTCTTAAAGCTCCACTAGGAGACGTGCGCGTAGCGCCCAAAGTCTTCAACCTCCAACAAAACCATGGCTCATGGTGTTTCAACCATACCATACCAAGGATAAGATCATACTTGCATCCAAGTCTAAGCCTAAGCAGCGTTTCCACGCTATCAAAGTCAAGAAACTTGACACCGAGGTCCACAGACACAGTGACACAAGCCCCCTTTGCTAAGCGAACAGTGGCGGTGTCACCGAACTGCGCTTTGAGCGCTTCAGCATATAGCTGACTTCTTTCGATTTTGGAGCATCGAGCATAATTGCCCGACGCTCCGGAAGTGATAAGGATCTTCCATGGTTTTTAAAGCTCTTTACGTCGCTTTTTTTGATCAGCAAGCACGGCTTGCACGCACGGTCCGTGTTAAAGAGCACGTAGCTCTTCTGGGAAGGGTCCTGATTCCCAACCTCTTTGAGGCACGACGGAACTCAGTTTCCCCCCAGTAAAGCGCTTGCACCTTCTGAGTTTTCCCTCGACAAACGAGACTGGCTCAGAAGCAACGAACCTTTACGCTCCTTGCGCAGGGGACAACCAGTACGAAGATGATGGGTGTCCCCACAGACAAAAACACCGTCGAATGTTCAAACGCTGCTCGGCAGCTCGGAGCTCCCCTCCTTTTTTCTCAGCATAGCTGAGATCCATTGGCTTATGTCCACTCGACGACCTCTGAGGTTGTGCATTCTAACCAAGTCCTCCGACTTATAGTCAAATTCGACATTCAATACCACATTCACAGCTTCTTCAAGAGAACACGGATGCACACGAAAGACTTCCATCCTAGCCACTCCAGTGCGGAGGCCCTCTATAAAGACGGTCTCTGCGACCGCCTCGGCGAAAAGATCGGCTGCCATCCCGGCAATGAGAGTCCTCAACTCTTTTACAAAGTCCACCAACCCCCCCTTGCCCTGTCGGGCGGCATGGTAACGCGATATGCCTGATTAGGCGGCGAGAACACTCGGAAAGCTGACGCTATTTGTTCTTTCAGAAGGGGAACACAGCTTTTGGATCATGGCGAATGTAATAGTTATCTCGACCCTTCTCATTCAGAGCAGGAGATCGTCTGCCTATGCTGGGAGGAATCATCCGCAGCCGTCGGTGACGTCATGAACGCAGTCGACGCTGACAGCTCCTGCTGTAGGCAGTATTTCTAAACTTTTAAACGCCTCTAGGCGCGCGTTTATCGCTTTAAGCCCTTGCGCAACAAGGTGCTCCACGCCCTCAGGGCCAAGAAGGGACATTAGCTTATCAAGCCCTTCCTGAATGCCCTGGGGCGAATAGGAGTATTGCTCTTCCCTCACAAAGGATCAGTCCAAACGATTCAGGAGTAGATTGACTACAAGTGCTACCAAGTTCAGCGGGGCTGCTGCAGCTCTTTGCGTAAAGGAAGCCTAGCTAAGGTCACAGACCTTACGTTCTTTACAAGAACCAGTGCGAGCGCAGCGGATCGCAATCCGCTACCTCCAAAAGTATTTGAAACCTCAAACAAGGTAAGTGAAGCCTTCCGATCAAAATTGAAAGTGTGTTTTATTGTTTTAATCGCGGCAGAGCCGCCAATATTTCAAGCCTTAGGTTTTTTCAATTGATATAGCAACACCTAATTAATATAGTAAAACTTAATTACTATACATTCCTGCCACGTAGTGGCTTCTTGTTACGGTGCGGCCACACCACCGTGTGATTACACCAACATGTGTGATCCAGTCACACCGTCTTGTGCGACGCGCCCTTTTATACAAGGGTACGTGTAACCCCGTTGCACTAGCTCTATACTCAACACCCTAGAAAAAGTTCTCTTTTGTTTAATTTTTTTCCTAGGGTTCTGGAGCATGCAAATGGAGATACGATTATTACGATGGCAAAGCACTTGCTATCGCAGGTAGCGCCCCCAAGGGTCAAGTCAGACAGTGTGCGCACAAGACAAGTTTTGAAAGTCAATTAAAGGAAATACTTGACGAGAATCGCGTCTATCGGTGTGGCTGGAGGTATCATATGATTAGCCAATGATACCAACGGATAGACTATACGATCGTTTTTATTTCTAGGTACGACATGGCATTAGGCCGTGTTACAAACAAGTAATAGTAAAACAGAGATGATGCATTCTACATTAGTCAGCGTGGTCGAAGCTTGGTGTGTACGTGAGCTGCAACTTGCAGCTCACCACCTACCCCCCCCTTGCTTAGTAACTTATTTCGGGAAATGACGTGCACTGCGCACGGCAAACCAAATACCATCATTTGTTCCAGAATCAATATGCTTTTAATGGGTGCCTGCAGCGGCCGTTTTTTTCTTGAAGTCGCTTACCTGAGAATCAAATTCAGTATGTACACCACGTATTCTTTCGCGTCTCTCTATAACTTTTCGGCATAAGCGATGAGGTGAAACTATATCGAGGATATTAGCCGGAGATAAGGCGGCGATGGTTTTTCAGCATCTGCAGAGCATTGAAAGGCTGATAGATGAACAGAATAAGCGCCTAGATCAGGCATTCATTTGAATTTAAGGAGGTTGGAATATGAATATAATATTCCAACTTCCTTAATCTCAAATGAATGCCAATATGATACCCGACAACAGTGGCACGATAAAAGAACGAAGAAAGAAATAGATTAGGGCAAAAGATCGATATCAAACTCGCTGGGGAATACGATGTATGATACAATAAAAAACAAGGATAACACGCGCACCCCCCCTAATATCAGTACGAGTGTAATGTATAGCGTCCTGGAGCACAATTTCAGCTAGTTACAGGAAAGTGGTGACCATATGGCTAAAAATAAGCGATCTGGGGTGATGCGGGGAGAATTAGCAACATTAGATAAGTATAAATTGTGAACTGTGACGGTATGAGCGACTTACCCTAGAGCCATCTGACACAGACAGACATGACGCAAAAATTCAGCGCCGAATGGGGCGATTAATTTTCTCTCGCCACACCAGCTTCACGTTTTGCATTCAGACTAGCGTCTTTTTAGAAACAGCTTCATGATGCATTAGTACTTCTAGTTTAGCATTTGTGGCGGGCTCTCGACGTCAAGTCGTGACGTTTCTCAACAACGATGAATGGTACACGATCCTTGAGAGTTTACGTCCAACTCTTTCGTATTCAGTACTTAATAAGTACTCTCAATAGACTCAGCCATGATTGATGATGAGCTCAGTTCCTTCCCCCGTAACTGGTGTACTGTCTTGGTAGTTTCACCAATATCAGTGGAGATATAATCCTGTCTGAATACATACTTCTACCATCTGCTAATATCTGTCAACTTCGACAAAAATGTCCCTCACAAAGCCTTTTTGTTATTCCTTAATACTTGCACAACGGGCACGTCGTTAAATCTCCACATCAAACACTACCAAATTTCATCCGCGACTCTCTTCGTGCTACAAAATTGCAGCTCTTTCCCATTGTTTTTCAGTAACTTGCACGAGGTAGTTTTTTACTCTAGCCTTTTTTGCAAATTGTACGCACGACAGTCACACTCAAATTTACACGCTCTGCACCGATGCCACCAGCATTACCTCGCCTTTCTTAAATACATTTATCGCATCTCCGTCAGCCGCCACCCATTCGGCGCTATGGGCTTCGACTTCTTCTAGCATGCTATGTTCTTTTTGACGACTTGATCTTCTGTTCGCTATCTAGTCACTCTAGTTAGACCTGGCATCGAAGAAAGCCACAGGTGGCTGGCGCATTGTTCACGCTTTCAGCAAATCGAACGATATGACCATATCTGCCCAGGCTCCGCAAAAGTCAGCGAAGAAATTGTAAAGTCTTCTTCTTGGCGTGACCAAAATGAGAGTCTTCCGTGTACACCCGTCTTTTTTAAAATAGCAGTGAATCCCCCCTGACCGAGTTTAACCAATACTTCTATTCGTGCCCGTCTCATCGCATCTGGAACACTTTTGTGCTGTCATGAGATCTTTTCGTCCCGCGTTTTCGCTGTATATTCTAGCCTTACCTCAATCTCTATTAAATTTGCCATGTGCGCCAGCTCCGGTTGCTACAGATAACTCGTCCGTACCAGATAAAGTTCACACAACGTTGCAGCTTTTATCGCTGGATCTGCTAGCAAACAATATTATCCAAACAAGGATTTCCGCGGTTCCACTTGCTTCACTTTTTTTCACTAAATGAAAGGTAGTATTCTGCTCAATCTTCTTGTACCGTTTTTTCTAGTGAAGATCTTCATGCTTTCCGCCTGTGCTATCTTGATAGAAATGCATAAAATCATTTCTGCATTCCGTGCTTCAACGTGGACTGATCTCCTCACTTTCCGTCGACTACTTGAATGTAGTTCCTTTCGATCATGATGTCCCAGGATGCCACATTTGACGTCTTCCGACCACAGAAATAAGCTAGTATGCTCTGCATGCTGTTTCTACCGTGCAAAGTGTTTTCTCTATGATAGGAAACTACTTTCAGTTTTAACTAGTTTGATTTGTTAGAGTTCTCTGCTGTGCGTCCGGTGGTCTTACACCTCGTGCAAGCACCGCATGCATCTGTTCTCGGTACGCTGGTGGTGGCACATAGAGCTCTGGCAACCCTGGGTACGAAGCTTGAGCCATCTCTGCCATCCTGGACGCCTTTTTCAGCCCAAAACATGTCACTGTTGTTATTTTATATCTTTCGACCGGGGGCTCTTTCTCCAGCGATTGCCTCCAAAGTCCCAGGCGCTGACTCAACCAAGCTTGACCCCGGGCTCCCCCACAACCAGTGAACCCTCTAAGTGGTTCATCGGCTTCATGTGATCATTTCGCAGCTAAATATTCCTTTTTGCGTCTATCATTGCCTCCTCTAGACTCTTTCGAATTGCTTTGAGTTTCAGACAAGATAATTGAATGTTCTACTGAATAATAATGCTGCTTATATACAATTCGGTCATTAGCGCAACAATCAGAAACCATCATCTTCCCACTGCTTCTACTCAAGCTCGTGCTTTCCAAGTAGAGCTTGTCTTCCAACAATCGAGAGTTCGTAGCAAAAGAACGCGAGATCATCGACAGCTGCAAGTTTAATTTCTATGGGATGAATATATAGGACAAATTGAAACAAAAGCGATGCAAGTGTATTCATTTTCATACAAGGGTTCCAATTCCAAGCATAGCACGACCCACAGACTTGCAATTAACGAGCGAAAAAACTTCAATTGCAAACGTTTGTTATGGAAAGACCAAGACCGACATTGCCTAGTGGGTGAGCAATTCGAGTCTATTGCTCTATCCGTAAAGATGTGTAAGGAAAGATTTTAGCATCTAGATTCTCAGATATGCAACCAGTGTAGGACTGTCATAGATCCAGTTTGTCCTCCAGTAAACATAGAAATTAGGCCATTAACATCGATAAAAATCGAATGGGACATACTGAATAAACAGAAAATGGGTTGCGCTTATCGTGCGCATGTATCCCGGAGTCATTGATCAGGGCTTTGATCTCAGTGGTGCTCGCACGTCTTACGTCGTACCAAGATCTGGACAAGACCCACCACGAAATATTGTGTCTCGTCTGAGTCGGCTTCATCTAGGTCTGATGAATATTCTACTCGTCGAAACATGACCAATTCACAGTACTGGAATTGATATCATCGAACAACAGAACAATTTGTAATAACTCACTGCTTTTCATGAATTTAATACTAGCTGCAGTCTATTAGACCACTACAAAGGCAAATTTCACGTCTTGTTAAGGATTCCATTTCATATTTAGATCGAAAGCTACATCTCTGTAACGAGACTAAACGAGCGTACAAGGATTTGGCGAGGATAACCTTAATATTGTAGCTGCTATGTGAATAAAACCAGAATCGGGTAAGCACTACTCCTGAGTCAACGCAAAAACTACCTGTCTTTGACAATACCAGCGTATGATGAGCGATCGCCTGCTTTCTTACCTTACCTATGTTCGAAAGCTCGTAAATTATCTTCGTTCACTAGAAATATCTGTTCATATAATTTCTTGATTAATTCTGTGTATTTGTAACACCGTGTGACACCGTGGACGAATGATGAATTATCATTAACAATGCAGTAATTATGGAAAGTGATGTAGCTTATGATCTCTATGGACGGTGACAATCGTACCCCCGACATGAATCCATGTCTGCTTACACAGAAAAATCTTTCCTCATTCATCATACGTGCTTGAGATCTCATTTTCACATTAGCCGACTTCCTCTCAATTCAATCCCAATGAATCTCGTATCGGCTTTCATCTTCTCTATCGTCTTCACTGCTTCGGCTGATAAAGCACCTCGACGATTGCAGACGTATAAGCAGACATCCGAATACATAGGTCTCATGCTGGTACGCGTAAATTTGGAACGCGAGGCTCAACGTCTTCCCCCACTTTGTATAAACACTGAATTACAACAAGCAGCTCAGCGTCACTCGAACGACCAAGCAATGCACAATTTCATGGGTCACAAAGGCTCCAGCGGTTCTACTTTGTCAGAGCGAGTGACTGACATTGGTTATGATTGGGACAGTGTCGCTGAAAATGTCGCCATGGGTCAAGTTAATGTGGATGAAGTCATGGATGGGTGGATGAATTCGGAAGGCCATCGTAATAATATCTTAGGCGATTACACAATGCTAGGCGCTGCCTACGCATTCACTTCGAACGGACAAACTCATCACTTTTGGACACAGAATTTCGGACGTAGCGACACTGAGAAGTGTGACGATGGCAGCGTGTCCAGTAATTTCGGTACTTCGAGCAATTCAAGCATCGAACAGACCGAAACTTTCTTCGCTTCAAACGACAAAGTCATGTCGGCACCCGCTCTACGAAATTCACCCATCAACTCAGCTTCATCCACTATCTTTCCTACTTCATTTGTGCATGTCATGCTGATTGTATTCCTTCATTGGTGTAGATAGTAGCTTCAGTTCGTGCCATTTCTATGTCGTAAATTTACTGATCGCTAGAAAATATATTCTTGGACTTTTTCTTTGATGTAGTAGCCATACTGTGTGCATAGTATGAATCAAGCGTTTATGTGCCTGTGTGGCTCAATCTTCAAGCAGAAATACTAAATAAAACAGCGATATATTGTTGAAAAACGTGCGAAGCCAAGTTCCCAATGGCTCTGCATGACGCGCTACGTTATCTCTTACTCACTCTCGGAATCTCTGACCGCCTCTTCCTCCCATACTTGCTCAGCTATTATTAATACCACAGATAAAACATACAAGATATCGCGCATAATTTAGACCTGTTTATAGATTTGGTTCTATATCGAAAATGCAATGTAACGATCTTCTCAAGACGTTGCCAACCAAACTTAGCTCATGTCGCTAATAGAGCATAACTTTCTTATCGACTAACCGTTAAACGACCACAACTGTACGAACGTCCAGTTTTTATCGACCGCTTCAGGTCCAAATTCGTAACGAAAGATTGCTTCGTTGTGATTGCTGATACGCCGTGAAATACAAACAATATTCCTATACATTTTGAAGATTTGTTCGAGTTATTTGATGTCTACTTTCAAGTGACATCTCCAGCAGCATTTCTGAAAAGCAGATACATCAAAGCCAAATAGACATTCAGGCTTATATCTTACAGTCAACTTCGTGAACATTTACTTAGAATTTCAACGTTTACAATAAATAGTAGAATATTAAATTATACACATAATTTTGTCCAGACATTTATTTGAGACAGCACATTAGTGTTATTCTATTGCTTGTTCCCAAATGACTAAGTAAGTATATTTAGCAAGGAAGATTTAGATCGGTAAGAATACCTGGAATCATCTGAAATATTTGCTGTGGTCTTTTCTGGCCACTGAGTACTACAGCATCTTCCTAGCCATAATATTATGATGAGACTACCGTCGCTAGACACTAAATCCCGGTCGAATCTAAATGTATTTTTATTTAACATTGATAACGCATCTCTCTTAACTTCACAAACAGCAAGACTAGAAATTACTATCAATCGCGCTTATCTCTACAATGTTTTGACCGTGCGTTCCGAAAGTCGCCGCATCGCCAATTTACAGCCTACAAGGCGACTAAGAGTCCACCAGAGCTGAGCATTTTTCATCTGTACCATCACTTTCTCTTTTTGAAGCGCCATTTGCTTTTCGCTCATTAGCTGAACTTGTTGCTCGTGGCAAGCACGCACTTCACCCAATCGCCGGAGCATCGCTTCCTCTTCCTCACGTTCTTCTTCCATATTTGATACAATAGACGCTGTTTCAGCCATCTCTGGGATAATACCAGCCTTGATATCGCGAACAAATTCGTCGATGGCGTAAATGCGGTCGCAACAGTCGGCGATCTCATCCGTATACGCCTCAATCTCCTCTTGGTCTTCTTGAAGTGCTATATTTACATCGTTTAGCTCCACTTCGATGTCTTGCATACGTTGTACCGACGCTATAAGCTCTTGTACTAGTAACTGATTGGTGTTCATTCTGTGTGTGTGCGCGAGGTCTGGCAAGTTATGAAATGAAGAGGGAGCGTGCCTTTCTCTCACGTGCTCTGACTGAAATCGGTCTCTTTCCTTCCGTTCCCGAGAAATTGTCAGCTTGGCAGGCCTGTCAGCCAAGCCCATGATCTGTTGTAGCTGATTCAAGGTTGCCTCATCGTCAAGTGCCTTCATAGCCGCGCACTATGGGGACGCTATGAGCGGACAGTGGTAATGTTGACCCAACCCTACTTGATCCTAGTTGCTTTATTAATATTAAGAAGGACCCGAACTTGTGATTTAGATGGTGTAGGTAGGTACGTACAAGTATCACTAGAACAAAGCGTGCGCGATCGTGAGTGAGTGAAGTCAGAGATTTCTTTGGTCTCTACCTTCCTTTCCATATCAGACCATCTTTTCTACGCTTTAATTTCCGACCACACATAAGGAGTGGTCGCACAAATTCGACAAAATCAAAATGGTCTCAGATTTTCTAAAGGTGGACAAAACGTAGATGCGTGATAGATAACAGATGTGGGAGATGCTTATGGTGTGGACGTCGAGAGCAAAACGTCCGTTACCATTGAAGGATGAGTTTCGAAAGACATATGTACTGTGTTTACATGACGTATTATGATTACTAGACTGAGGTGATGAGAGTTTCGAAACTGTTACTCCCTCTTTCAACGTTTAAGATATGTTTTATGGTACCTTGCTATTGACCAGTAGTACCACGGATCAACTGACTGACAAGTTTGTCTGTGAGTAATAATGACTCATAATAATGCTCAGTCCTCGCTGACGAAACTGATACAGAGCGATAGATGGATATACACTATTTGGAAGTTCAGTCAATGTAAGAAGTTGCTTACTGAGGAATATCGTGCGACGTTCGTCACACATAACAAAACTACAACATTTGAAGGAAAATAATTCGATTGGCTGGATTTCAAGTTTTCTCAGAGAAGTAGAATACGTCATTACCACAGAAAACGAGAAATTATCGGATTTTCAGGTTAAACGAAATTTTGTTGAATATAAATTTGACAATTCAATAAGTTGATGACGCCCAGTCTCTTCACGTACCTT
>NW_020187208.1:60166-60264 GCF_900000015.1 Plasmopara halstedii | reverse complement strand
GTGGAAAATGCGAAGGAATTAAATATTACGTTGGGTGCAATCCCTCCCGGTTGCACCAATCTGATACAAGTATGCGACTTGATCGCCAGCAAACCTAC
>NW_020187208.1:59830-60156 GCF_900000015.1 Plasmopara halstedii | reverse complement strand
ATGAGATCGGCCAAGTGTCGAAACTCCCTGGCGGAAATTTGAGAGTCAAAGTGAAGTCTAAGGAAGCATGCCTGAAACTCGAGCGCACGAAGGTGAACATCTTGGGAGGCATCTTTCAGTTCAAGGAGTACGACGTCCTCGCGAACAAGTACTACCTCGACATCTCGAACGTCGACTCCGACACAAACACGGACGTGATTTTGCTCCGACTCTTCATCCTCGGATGCCAACCAATCTACGACACGTTCCGTGAGGTCAACATGGCGACTGGCATAACCTCAGCAACATGGCGCGTATACTTCTTGCCAAAGTCGTGCCCGCCGCAA
>NW_020187208.1:59276-59820 GCF_900000015.1 Plasmopara halstedii | reverse complement strand
ACACCACGGCATCGACCTGCTAACGAGTGACGACATCTTCCCGGCAAACACCCCCCCCCGCTGCCCTAACTGCGACGACGCAGCCGACGCAAGCCCCTGAAAAATTACCACATACACTGAAGGCCTTTGCAGCAACGAAACGACCGGTACTGCCCAAGACGCGCACGCAAGGGGCGTCAGGAAGGTCCAAAACCTCGCTCCAACAAGCTGTTGAGGAGATCAAGAAGTGTGATGCGAAGCTCACTGGTGGAGCTCAGCATGGCAAGTCACCAGCTGCCAACAACCAACTAGCACTGATCCCGAGAAACCCAGACGATACGCTGTCAATTTCGACCTTCATATGATCGAATGGAAACTTGTCACCTCCTGGGAGCCCAGAAATTACGTCGGCGACCCCTTCCAGGCTGCTGTTGACAAACGGTGGCACCGCTGACGGTTTCACCGTAGTTTCGAATAAAAAAAAGCGTAGTCGCTAAGACATCAACTTACTGCGCTGCTCACGAGCCCGGTTCTACAGCCTCTTGACGGGATTGCCACGTCAAAG
>NW_020187208.1:58727-58896 GCF_900000015.1 Plasmopara halstedii | reverse complement strand
GCGATGGGTGTAGCGGCACCAGAAACTTTCCTCGCTGTCTATCTTACAGCTGAACCACTAGGAAGGGGACGTGCGCGTACAACGCCATCTTTGATTTGAGTTTGCCAACTCAAGGCGCCACGCCGACCTCCTTCTTATTGTCGGCGTGAGACACGCGATGTTATCCATA
>NW_020187208.1:57846-58717 GCF_900000015.1 Plasmopara halstedii | reverse complement strand
GAATGCACCGCATTGTTCAGGTAGATAAATGCACTTCATTGATCAACGCAAATTCTACGAATGGCATTACAGCGCTCTAGCGCTTCGGCATCTCAGCCCAGACGCTGCGAAGAACGTTTTCAAAGATGCGATGTACGCGCTCAGTCTGACCATCGGTCTGCGGATGGTCCGCTGTTGACATCGTCAACTTGGTGGTCAGCACCCTGAAGATTGAGACCAAAACCTCCCAGCGAAGCGCGGTTCTTATCAAAACCAATCGACTCTAGGAGTCCATGTTGTCGAAAAACACGATCGACAAACAGCGTCGCTGCACCCACATCGTCTTGCTCAAACAGTCCACAAAGATCACCACACCCGTGTTGCCCGCCGAGTTATTCGGCAGGCCAAATAAAAGTCCATACTCATGGGCTGCCAACATCCGGGGTGTACCGGTAAACTGGCTAGCGGCACCGCCGCAATCGGAGGAGGTGTTACCCTCTGACATGTCTCACACGTGCGCACATATGTGCTCGTCCATTAGTACAGCTTAGCCTCCAATAGTTACGGCTCACCTAGCTATGCATCTTCTTACGATTGAGATGACCAGTGAGTGGGGTATCGTGGGCTTCATAGAGGATACGGTATTTCAAATCCTCATTGGGAGGAAACACAATTCGTGGCGTATCCGTTGAGTCCGTGCTAGATCACAGCAATCCGTTATTAACGAACGTCTGTTAACCGTGCGCGCAAACGCGCCGACAATTTCTTGTCCCAGTTTTCAAACTCCTTGCTACCGAGAGCCAGTAGCAGCGCTACACACATTCTGTCACAAGCTTATGCGGCGCGGATCAAATCCGTCTCTGACGACCGTCGTGAAATGAGCAAGCTCATT
>NW_020187208.1:46810-57836 GCF_900000015.1 Plasmopara halstedii | reverse complement strand
CTCGTAGCCGCGTCTTTTGCAGTCGATTTTTCGACAAGCCGATACAAAATGATGTACTGGAACCACCAGAGAAGCTTTGGATCAATACTTTGCAAGTCATTCGGAGAATATGGGAGTCGGATTTTCATGTAGTGAAATAAATACATCGGACTTTCTCTAGATTTCAGGCAGTGATTGAAGATACTATTTCTGATCAATTCGTCGTTCCACGAGACATCCGTTTCCGCAAGCTTAACTCTCCAATCATTTTGTTTGAGCAATTTTTTTACACGAAATCGCTCATGTCCGACTCGACTTGTTGCCGTTTTAATAGAGTTTGTGGCGCCATGCAATGGAGATTCTAAGACCTTAAGTCTGTCAACAACGTTCGTGCGCGAAAGCTCATCGCTAATTTCTGCGACAAATTCCTCTGCTGATCTACCCCTCGCTTCGCTATTCTCAGGAATGACGAAGGAATCGTTTTTATTAGGAGCAGTACTGTGCTTTGTTATGGAGGAGCGGCTGATTCTGTGTGGCTCTTCTTCTCGTCTCGTAACAGAAATGTAAGCAGAACAAGTATAAATACCAACAAAAACGATGATCACATTTCGTAATGAAACCAGCAGCAGCATTATTGTTTCAAACAATCTATTACTTGATAAGACTGAGGAAGGGAGGTGTAACGAGCGTGTTGATTTAATTGCACATCTCTCTGCTTTTACCCAATTAAAATCGTGCACGGTAAATACCTAATTTCCGAAAATCAGTATGTTTGAATTGTCTTTGTTTATTGAGTCTCGATATAGGTAAGAATGATAGTGGGAAGACGAATTAAATGCATACTTGAAGGCAATTGACTTACGCCATAGTAAGTTTATCCTCTTGATAGTAGAATTTGAAACAGATCGATTGCAACGAAAGTGTATAGGATTTGTGCTTCACAGCGTCCAACTATAGAATGTGTATTTGCAGAACTTTTCAGTGGGGCCTTAATTCTAGCTCAGCTATGATTCTCTCCGAAATGTATTTCTTTGTAAGAAGAAAAGGTTGTCAAAGAAGGTATGTCGCAAGACTTCCGAGTCGACAAGATAGAAAAATACACATGCAGTTGTATCTGGTCGCTTGTGATTTATTTTACTTGTAAAAGATCAAATATGCCTTCACGCAATGCTGACGTTGCGGCCAATTATACCTTTTTGACGAGTTCCAAATCCAGTCCATGTTAGTCGTTATCAGCACATCGACGACTTAGGCATTTTACTACAAGCACTGGCATAAAAAGACGTGGCTTTAAAATGTCGCCGTGATGTGTGTGATTTATAGCTGTATCAGTAGGAGAATACTGTGCATGTCCTTCAAATTTTACACTGTTTTCAAGCGCACAAGCAGAAATACTCTGGCGTCAGACAATCACTAAATATTCTCTCTGTCTCCAGAACCATCCAAGGTTGGTGATTCCATTCATCATTATAATCAAGTCGACGATTACCAGTTTGAGCTTTTTATAGTTAACGCTTTACATCGCAAAATTCCCGCTGCAATTATCTCAAAAGACATTTACGTCGATCATCTGATTGTGATGTCTACGCATTCGGCGTTCCAGTTTACCTTGTTTTTCATCCCTAACAGCAAGGAAAATGGAATACTGTACGTATTACGTCGTTCGGCAGGCGCGATCCAAAGGTTGCCCTTATACCTATAAATGCTATCAACTTTCACCAATTTCAACTCCATAGCCCGTTACAAACATTAGACGTCAGTCAATTGCTGGGAACAAAAAACTTCGCTTCACAAATTCTGAGCATCCCTCGGGAGAGTGACTGAATCTGCGCATCAAAAGCGTATGGCGGAATAAAGATCCGTATGGGGTGGAATCATCTCCTTAGCCATGCTTTCAATCTCATTTTGCACAAAAATTAAGCCAGCTTTCGCGGAGCAAGACTCTTACCATCTTGAAAACCATCCAACAATTTAAATGCGGTGAGGCCGTCTTTCTGCTTCACTGTATTCGGACATAACAACTGATAGAATATTTTGTCTTCCATGCCGAGGCGCTGTAGCCGTTGCCGTCGCTTCAGATGGATGTGATTAGCCAATTGCAATCCACTGCAAAGTTTCTTGAGATAAAGCAACGCGGTCTATAAAAATATCAGGCAGAACGCAATGTAAATTGAAAGTTTCATGCCTTTCATAGCTTATTTATCGACAGTCATCCATGACAGCATTCGGCACGACTTGATTTTGCTATCCATTCCAGAATTTCAGCATACGTAAGAATATTTGTTTCTCCAGATGAAGAAAAGGTGATATTTGACTCTATCAAAGCTCATCTGACATCCGGGACTTATCTTGCACATTGGCTAAAAGGCTTAGAGCTTACCATAGAATCACCTTGAATTGTCCTAAAAGGTATTTGCAGCAATAATATAAACCAGATATCATGTTCGCTTTCCCATGGCAGCCCGGCCTCACTTCACTTCATATATCCATCAATTGATCCATATTGTTGAAGCGAATTGGGTAAAAACCAAAAGTTATTACTCACTTCAATCACCGCTCTTCTAATTTTCGCACAGAAACATGAATCGTCAACGTATTTTTAATCGCAGTTACGACATTGAATTTCGTCAAATTATAAAATTCCATTTTCCAGTTTTCTAATGACTAATGTGCACAGACTGGCACCGGCCTTCTTGTGCTTCAACCTGCCCCACCATCTCGTTCTTTTCTTCCACTTCTTGCTGGTCCTAGCAAGCTCAAACTCTATTCCACCTCCAATCACCGGCTTATCAAAAGGTGATCTCTGCGCCCTGGACGTCGATCGCTCTAGCTATGTGCTAGATCTGGTTAACGTAACACCAGAGCAATTATTAATGCGACAGCCATCGACTTCCAAGATCTTTTGCTTTGTAAACACGATTTCAGTCCACCACAAGACTCGTGCACAGTCCGTAGCCGACACATGGGGTCAGCGATGTGATAAACTCATGTTTTTCAGCAACACAAGTGACACTATCGTAGTGGGGGCTAATACACAACACGAGCGACGATATGATGTCATTAAGATGAACGTCATTGCAGATCACAATCATTTGTGGCAAAAGCATAAAGCCACTTTGCGGTACGTGTATACGCACTTTCGACATGATTACGATTGGTTTTACAAGGCGGACGACGATGCATACGTTATTATAAACAATTTACGACACTATCTTCTTCGGCCGGAGATCATGCAATCATACAAGCAAGAGCCGATGCAGATAGGACATCGATTTAATTTAACTCAAGACCTGGTGAGTTATTATATTGTGAATGAAACATTAGAAGCTACTTGGAGGTCTAAGTGGGACCGATGGATCTTTAATTCGGGCGGGCCAGGTTATGCGATGAATCGCCTATATTTGGACAAAATTGTGAGTACTTTGTCCGACTGGACATGTCTGTCGGACAGATACAGCGCGATGCTGCCTGATGACGTCTCGATTTCGTTCTGCATGATGTGGCACAATGTTTTTCCATGGGATACACGTGATCATCAAGGACGTGAGCGATGGCATGCGGACAAACCGAGAGGAGTGTATTTTGTTAATCCAAATCGACCAAATTATTGGTACGTACAGTATCATGAACACATTGGTGGCGTAAGGCCGAACCAAGATTCGGCCGCACCCGACAGTGTCGCTTTTCATTATATTAGTCCGCCGTTGATGTATCATTTGGAACGAACTCTATATCTGTGCCGAGAGGGCGATGATGTAAATGATGTTGCAGCATTTAATGATAAGTACGGACTTGCCATCAGCAACAATATTATGGTGTATCAAGACGTACCGCAGGATAAAATAAGATGAGGTAGTTAAACAACTTTGACATTGTAGGTTTCTTTTGGCTATCCTGTTATGTTATCTTTGCTGGAATAGAGACTGGATGTTTAAATCTGAAGTTTGCTCTTGCTGCCATTTGTTGTGTTTAACAGCTTCCTTGTCAGAAAGAATAAGTTTCTCGGACAGATCAATGATTTTTCTCCCCATTGCGGTTTTATTGCTTAGAAGGCTTGTCAATGGCGACATCATAGATGCTCGCTGTTCTCGAATAGCCAATATTGGCATCTCGAGAAGCTCTTTGAACGCGTTTTTTTGTGTCTTCATACTGTGTTTTTCACGTAACAAACTATCCAAATGATCTACCTGTTCACGTGTGACGTCAGGAAGCGAGAGCAAAATATCACGTGGAATCGCACAGAGTGACGAATCAGGACGGAGCGGCTGATTACATGGATCGATACCTTTACACTCTTCAACCGGAATCAATCCTAATGTCAGTCTACAGTAAATGTTGCGTGCCAAGTTAATAATTTCCCACTTCAAACCATCATCCTTTACATGGCCGACATACTCGTGCAAAAGTCCCTGTAGCGCGGCAGAGAACAAATCGCGTCCAAAAACTTCGTGAAATCTCACGTCAGCGTACAAAACATTGACCAATTTCTCGCTAAGAAGTACCGCTTTTCGACAACTCAATGTATCTTTCCAGCAAATTATCTGGATCAAAACGGCAATAATTGTGAACGGCAGGATAGCCGACTGGAACAGAATGTATTCTCGGAGAAACGCATCGTCTGGATTTGTGACATGCTTTGGATTGCCGGTATCAGTATCTACGACAGTTCTAGGGTCCACCGCGTTCTCGATAAATTCCATTATTTGACGGGTCAGCTCCAGTACCATTTTCTCGCGCGCAATTTCTTGCTTAGCATCTTCAATTCCAACCACAAGTCCGTTCCAAAGTGTCGAGTCTAACTTCTCTCCAGTATTCGGACCATAAAAGATTATTCTTGCCCGCTGCGCGAAATGACCGAACAACATCGTGAGTACGGGATCTAGAAGAGATGAGTAGAGTTCTTTCGGGCACTTTTTCAAAAAAGGCAAATACACGTATGCAAGAGCGCATTTCAAGTGTCGATGCTCCATCAAGTTCAAGTCACTAAGCATACTATTCTGCAACACTGCGGCGACCTGAGGGTTTTCATAAAAACATTTTTGACTCACTGCTACGCCCATTAAATGGTAGGAGATATCCCGCACGTTCTTGTGCCACTTGGACCACTTTGAAGCTGCAGGCAGCTTAGAAACTTTTTCTTCTTCCAATTGATTCTTTCCTCCCAGCAATTGAGCTACTTCATCTATCGATATGCTCAGTAACCAGCAAGCTGTAGAGCTTTGTAAGACCACATCTTTAATTGTCGACGCTTGAAGACCATGAAGCGAGCGTATCAGCGCCACTAAGTTAGGCAATAAATGTGGCCACGCACCATCAAAAGCACTTGTGTTGTATATTGAGCTTCCTAACGCCGTCGCTCCTGCTCGCTTGGCAATTCCGTACAATGTCGTCAAAGATTTCAGAATCACACAAAGTCCTTTTTTAACCTTTTCGTCCGTAGCAGCAGCTTCAATAGCGTTCATAATATTCTGCGGAGAGCTTACGAGTGCCGTTGTGTCAGGATTTGTCCAGTGGGTAATGGGTTCCTGCACAATTTGCTCTACGAATCGCACACGTTCGTCTAAACTTTCCATCGAATTGGATACCAAGACCAACATTTCATACAACATTACTCCTTCCGTGTCTGTCACTCGATCAGAAGCAAACAATTCGTGAGCTTTTGTACACAACACGGGTAGTACGGGCAAAATATGCGCTGGAATGGTCTGGCAGATGGATACCAACGACGAGAGTGCTCTTCGTCGGACATTGATCGTGTCAGTACTCATCCGACCGTGCACATTTTCACCAGGCATGACGAAGTCGATGTTGGCGAATAAAATCTCAAAAACGATTGTTAGTGAGCTACTGTCGAGTGTATAATACTTGGCAAAGGATGCGAGTACAAGCAGTTGGCGGAATTTTAACAAAGGATCCGGACTATCATAAGCCATGACTGCCTGCAGTATCCCTTGCAATAATCGGCAAGTGGATTCATGTTCCATTGCCTTGGCAGGAAGTTGCTTGACAATGCAATCAATCAATGACGTGATGCCTTCGTGGTATAGGTACGTGGTACTCAAATCTGTACAAAATTCGCAATCTGGACTCAGATGATCCGTACCGAAACGATAATGCGAGAGAACAAATATTAAGCGCTCATGTAACGATTGAAGCACGTCCGTCGGATTAGACTGCACTAAGAGTCGAATCAATGCGTAGAGACGTCCACGGAAATTTCCATAGTATGAAATGTACTCAACGTGATCGTCAAAATCTTCTCTACTACACATACACGCCAATTCGTACGGTCCAGGCTCATCACGCTCGGGTGAGCTTAACTTAAAATATTTGTCGAACGAAACTTGACGGAGTTGTTCCACAATTTCACTTAAATATGCCTCTCCCTGTTTCAAGACGGTTTTGTTCTTCAAAACCACTAGCCAGAAAATAATCTGCGCCTCTGTTACAACTATACTTGGATGCGCAAATAACTTGCACATAGTCCTCAAAATTATATGCAAGAGAGCCATCTCTGATTCCCCTGAGTGATCCAGCATTAACTCTAATTGACACGTTCCCCACGTCACTAAAAGATCATTCACTTTTTTATGAAACATTAGTTTTTTATCCAGATTAGGCTTTAAATTCGTTAAGTTCAGATTCTCGACTTTTTCAATTATCAAACCGATGCTCTGTAGCATCAGTGCTCGGTTTTCCTTACCAAACCCCCTCGTCATATAAGCTTGTAAACACTCTGCTCCATCTGATTGGAATTCTTCATCTTCCAGAAAAAGAACTGCAACCATAATGAAGTTCGTATCTGGATTCAGGGGTTGTTCAAGCGGGACCCATTCAAAAAACTCTTTAAGCATCGCCATCGCAGCATGAAGTAGTCTCTCACTCCACCTTTTCTGTACTTTTGTGGTCATTGTGGATTTGTAAATGGAATAGCGCTTCTCCAATTCTTGATACACAACAGGAAACAATTGTGGAAGACACACATTCAAACCTTGTAAGATGTCTTTCCTTCGAGCAGGTGGAATCAATGTATTGAAAGAGCTGCTGACACAATCCTCGGCCAAAGACCGTAAAATCAATAATACCAACTCCACTTGTCTGCAAGCTCCCGTGCTCCAAACTTGCAGTAAATCAGGTATCAGTTCGGGCCAATGTTGAGGAAATTGTCGCTTGGCAATATGTGCCACAAGTGACACCTTCTTTTCGCGTATAAATACAGGCTCGTCTGCACTATCCGATTGAGTATCATGAAGTAGCAGTGAGATGAGCTCAATACGCAATTTGTGTTGATTTTCGACTGAAAGAAAGCTCCAGTGGTTAAGGACGTGATGCTCCAGCACATGCAGTGCAAAGTGTTGCCGAGTGTGCAGCTCCAAAGCATCGCATCCGCCTGGATTGCGATACAATGCCACAGCATATGAAACACAATCTGCACGGTTTTTAAAGTCTTCGCAAAATACATAAGCAGCTTGGCGTTCGCCAGACGACGCCAAGGGCGAGTGACTTGCCTGTACGGCCAGCAGAACCTGCTGGTATAATTGTGGGTCCATTTTTTTAAGTAATGGCTCACGAATTGAGACGTTTTAATTCTCATCAAGATGAAATTTGCAGACATGAAGAAAATTTGGAGCTAGAAATTATTATAACAATTTCAGGTGAGATTATACAAGTATATTTTACAATATAGATAATAGCGATAGACTTGCAAGTTAAGCAAAGCATGTGGTGTCTGGAGTACTTTGCTCGCCGTAGTCGCCAGTCGAGCTCTTTTTATCAGAAGAATTTGGGATCTCCTTTGGCGCAGGGGCTGTGCTGTAACAAATTAGGCCAATGTACACCAATGTCAGAGCCAGCCAATACCACTTGTTAACGCTCTCATCAAATATGAGGTACGAGATGGCAACGGTGAAGATTGGACCAGTGAGTAAACTGAGGTTGAACATAAGTGACTCAGCCCAGCGAAGAAAGACTGAGCTGACAGTATAAAAGACGAAAAGTACGCCCACGTAGCCCGTCATATAACCATAAACACGACCAGTAAAGACCACACTTTGTATGGAGTCAAGTTCAAGAATCAAGACTTGAATTATCGACACGATCGATGCCCAAAAGCCTAAAAACCCTAAAACTTCAATGTTTGAACTCACATTGCGCGTCTTGACCACAGCTTGAATCATAACATTTGACGTGGCATAGAACGCAGCAGCGATGAGTGCGTACATATCGCCACGTATCTCACGACTGCTAGTACCATTAGCAGACGATGTATAATCAGTCACAAAAATTACAATCGATCCACTTAATGCAATTGTTGCGCCAAGGTAATGGCGAGTCGAGTAGCGCGTCTTGAGGAATAGGTAGCAAAAGAGCGACACGAAAGGCACTGTCATGTTCAATATGAGACTGAGTGTGGCGTAATTGGCATAATTAAAGGCTTTGACAGCAAAATAGTTGCCTTCTACGTCAACAAAAGCCAAAATAAGGTAAAACCACCAGGGTAAACCGAGAAGTGGCGTCTTGCGCACGTAGCGGACAGTGATATACACCGCTCCGAGCACCACATACAGACATGTGCTCTGTAGTGTTGGTAGACTGGCATTCTCAAGTGTCAAATACTTGGATAATATACCCGACGCCACATTGAGCATCATTATAGCTTGGCCGAAGCCGAAGCAGATAAACTGGAACTTGACGTCTTCTTTCATGATTGAGTTAGAATTGAAGTGATGATTACTGGTGGTGATAGGGAGTGGTAGGGGACGGTCGACTATACAAACGTTAGGATTCTAAGCTTTACTTGAATTTAAAAATCGAAAACTATCACATTCAAAAAGTTTGTTGTTATTTTCGCATTTAAAGTTACGTCTTTTATATGCTGTTGCTGATGTTAGACATGTATAATTTTCTTGAAATCTTTAACTCCATTTTCTTTATTTATATATTTTTTTAGTTTCAGGCTGGATTAAGATTTGATTTATACGTAACATAAATATTCAAGATACAGCAGCGCTTTCGCACTTTCAAGCAATGAGTAAAATCTAGCAATAACAATGTCTAATGCTTCCAGCAATCGAGTAAAAAATTTCAACAATTTTGTGCACCTTATCATGAGCTGAAATTGTCAGGTCCCATCGTCACAATATTTTCGTTAGTGAGCCCTTAAGTCATGGTATTGCCGTCGTAACCCCGATGAGTTGAAGGCTGATCAGCGCGTCGGTTGTCAAAACAAAACGAGGCAACTTTTAACGATCTATGTTGTCATTATACCTCGTATAAAAATCGAATTGTAGCAATCGTCTCTTGTGTTTCTATGGGCCAGCTCTTTATAAGATGTATTATAGCGGCCCTGATTCTATTCGTTAAGCTCAAAGGAATGCGTGTTGGAGTACATCAGCTAAAAATGAAATTGTGGCCTTCTTGGAGATCCGGAGACGGCATTAAGCTCAGTGATATATCCTTTTTTGAACTGGAAAAGGTCTTCTTTTGTGATTTATAAGGACATTTCATCGTTTATTTTCGTGAAGAGGCCACGAATACATGTGCGATATCAACATCTCGCCTAATAAATTCGGAGGTACTTGAAAATACTAGGGTGCTGTAAGTTGCTATTAGTGAAAGGAGTATTTCGCTATCATTTGCACATTTAGCAACTTGCACTTCAAGAAGAAAAGAATACTGTGAACGGAAAAGCGCACAATAGATTGATTTCACGCTGTCAAATTTAAAATCTGAGCTTCAGAGTATTTTTTGCTGCCTTCAAATTTAAAAGATCAGCTACAAACTCACCTTTGTGTAAATAAATCACTTAATCTGCAACGTATCTGATATTTAGGACATTCTAGATAATCAATTATACTAAAAACAGGCTGCGTCGCCTTCCGAATTCCACAGAAGCCTTTTTTTATCTGTGATGGATGCGTCTTTGAGTACACAGAGCCATTGCTCTTGTGTAGTTGGGATTGATAGGTGGAGCCTTGAGAAATATCTCCTTTGACAATCTCATTATTGGCTGAAATCATACCTGATACACAATTTTGGTTATTTTTTATAAAAGGTTACTACATACATATTCTATAGATAAACGCAGTGGACCTTTCAAATTCTACTAATTTACAATCACGAGGATAAACTCACTATGGCGTTCGTAAAGCTCTTTTCTCGTAGAAATATTAGAAGTTGTCTATTATTCTTAATTTTATTGAGTGCAAAAAACAAAGACGATTCAAACATACCAAAAATTAATTTGGCAAACTATTGTGCACATTTTAATCCCGTAAAAAAGACAGGTGTGCAATTAAAGCAGTTGTTTACGTCGCGCTCTTTTTATTTCCATTGAAGTTCACAAGGCTCGTAAACCTCACTTTCTAACTCCCGATAAAAATCAAACCACGAAGATTGTTAAAAAACAGTAATGCTATCGCTTATATCATTACGAACTGTGATCAACGTGCTTGTTGGTATTTATACTTGTTCTGCTTACATTTCTGATACGAGACGAGATGAAGAGCCACGAAGAATCAGCCGATCTTCCATGACTTCTATCGTCCCGATAAGCGTAACAATGCACAGTACTGCACCTAGCAAAAACGATTCCTTCCTCATCCCTGAGGTGAATGAGGCAAGGGGTGGAACAGCAGAGAAATTTGTCGCAACGATGACCGATGCGCTTTTGCACACGAATGTTGTTGATGGATTCAAGGTCTCAGAACCTCTATTGCATGGCGTCATAAACTCTATTGAAACGGCAACAGGTCGAGTCAGAAATGAGCTAATTCGTGTAAAAAACTTGTTTGAACAAAATGATTGGAGAGTTAAGCTTGAGGAAACGGATGTCTCGTGGAACGACGAATTGATCAGAAATTATGTCTTCTGTCACTGCCTGGGATCTGGAGAAAGTCCGATGTATATATTTCGCTACATGAAAATCCGACTCCCATATTCTCCGAATGACGTGCAAAGTATTGATCCAAAGCTTCTCTGGTGGTTCGAGTACATCATTTTGTATCGGCTTGTCGAAAAATCGACTGCAAAAGACGCGGCTACGAGT
>NW_020187208.1:31093-46800 GCF_900000015.1 Plasmopara halstedii | reverse complement strand
CGCTTCGTCACCTGGCATGCCTCGCTAACGTCCGCACCTAGGCGACTCCGCTTCTTCGGAATGATCTCCACGGCATCCGAAAAGATGCATTCCGCGGGGACCAATGTACCCATCATTGTGATGTACCCCTGTAAAAGGATATTTGCATGCTATTAGCATGCTATAGCATTTGGCATGAGCGGGCTAGGCTAGGCTATGCTATGCTAGAGGTCTGGGTCCTAGCATTAGCCTTAGCCTAGCCTAGCATAGCCTGCCCTAGCATTAGCATTTACCTAGCATTGCTAATGCTATTGCCATCACTGCTGAGAAGTGCTGATCTGTGTGACCAGAAAACGTTTGGAAAGCGAATTTCGGGCCCTTGTTTTGCTCTCTAGCTTAGCAGAAACCCACACATATTGCCATTTGAGGCTCCGCTCCAGCGCGACGAGCAACATAAAAGACAGTTATATCTATCAATACGACATGGTCGAGTCGACAAAGGCGTCGCGTCTCTTGCACTTAAAGATGGATAAGCAGCGCTCCCTAAGCCAGAACCACAACTGGTGATTGTTCTGGTTTATGCGGCGGAGTGTCGTACCCTTTTTACTCCAATCAGTGAGCACGGAGTGCGTGATTTAGGCTGTCATGACGCGAAGCACAACGTACGCTTTTCCTTATTCAACGGCTCTGCCGTATGTCTTTTGGTTAGAGCAAAGGTGTCGAGTCAGAACTCGGAAAGTCGGCATGACCATTTCCATTGGAGATCACATTGGCCTGATCGCCGAGAATGACTTAATGATCTGCGTCTTTTAAGGTTGACTGATTCGTTTGATGATATCTAAGAGTGGATACTCGCGCTGCGAGTACGCTCGTACGAAAAGGCTTTGTTGGTGCAATGGGTGGTCAATAAATCCAAACGCAGTGGGTACTTGTGCCAAATAGCAAAGAGTATGGACGTCAGTGTTGTCTAGCCGTTATAGAGGGAACGTAAACATTAAACGTTTGGACAAAATTGCAGGACTCAGATGTATGAAAACATTGGATCCATAAGAACGATGGAATGTAGATGACCTTCAGACGCGTGTGCTGATAGCTTCACATAGCGCGAAGCATATATTTTTTTTATTGATAGTCGAACAACAAATTTAAATTGATTATGATTAGTCTAATTAAAACTCTGCTTGAAATATAATTCAAGATAAAGAGCAACCCAGGGAACTTGTTGCTGTGCAGACTCTCGTAATGCTTTCTTTCCATTCCTCCATAAATGGCTGAAAACTTAACATAAGCAACTTTACCGTAAAAACAACTCGCACTCCCATCGTCGACTGGTTCGGGCCTCTATCGTAGCTGTAGACCACCAAGTGGGCTATCGGACCGCATTCAGCTAAATACATTCGACTCCAGTTGTCCCAAGGACAAAAAGTCGAGCAACTCGTGTTCCATTCTCAAACAATACCACGGTAATTACACTGTAGGGCAGTATGTCGCCACGTTTACGATCTAATATATCAAAGAAACACAAAGTCATTTGAAAGATTTTTGGTTTCGCTCCTAGGTGAAGCGCATAAACCTAACCTTGGTGCGTCGTCAGCGCAAAACCGTTCAGTCAAAGCTATCTCGGTGCAATCCCTACACTCCCTCTGCGAGGTCCAACTATTTAGCAGCCGGCTCCTTCAAGATTGCGCTTATTTTTAAACATTTAAAATCCAGCAAACTTTTTGCTGTCGCTATTCCCTGGTGGTAGCAGCGTTGTGCGACGCAACTCGCTTCCCATTAGCTAGTGGATCCCGGCCTTGCTGCGGCGTGGTTCTGGATATGAACGAGCTGTTGTCAGATGAACTAAAGGCAAATGCGAGTGTCCACCTCAACCCTGACGTCATGCCTTGAGCTTCGCAAAGTTAAGCATTTAGCGACATTCAGATCTGAAGATCCTTGCATTGACTTTTCCTTGCAAAGCAATAGACACGATATGACATCGCTGTAAGCACCTTCATTTATGCTCGCTGTGTATGCCGACAAGTAATTCGGGCTCGTTGAGCTGAGTCTAGTGCAGTGGTGATGGAAGCCAGTCCCGTAGTGGGTCATTTTACAGTTCACCGCTTCGAGAACGGGAACTGTGAGCACAGCTCACGTGGAGGTGGGTGTGAGCATTCAAGCGTCAAGGAATTCCCAATTGATAAGGAGCGGCAAGACATTGAGTCTTTAGATGAAAAACGGTGGCATGTCGGGACTCGGTGGCTCATTTGACGTACCGAAGATTGCCTCACCTTTATTATTAAATAGGACTTTAATGACGCCAGTCTAAGGGACTGCGTCCTTTTTGCGGCTTGTCAAGCCATGAACTGAAGCAAGAGGTTAACAAGGATTGTTTTGGCGTAGACTACACTCGTCATATTCGCACTGAAGTAGTTTTGGAACTATGCTGATGGTTTGTGATCACAATAGGATTCACAGAAAAGAGTGTACTGGGTTCATCCGACTCGAGGCGAAATTCCGAAGTACCGTGGTGAAGTATGAGGTACGAAATTGGATCCAAAAAGACGTGAAAAAGCATGATAGTAAATCTTATATAATCTGTATACCCCTTTAATCCTAAATATGTCAATCATTATTCTGCGCAAGTGTAAAGTACTGGGCGCTGGAGAGGGTCTAAAATTTCACATTGTATGAACGACCTTAGCACTCATCATCTGTGTGCTTGTTAACGCGGAATCTAAGAGCCACAAAAGATTTAAGTAAGGTGCACAGAAATGTTGTTGCACCTTTTCCCAAGTACTTGTAATCAATACGAGCTCCATATAGGCATATGAACACAAGGACGAACAAGTAGTTGGTAATAGTGCGGCTACATACATCCGCTAGTTAGATGTTGGTAGGTGGGCAACGCTGTGCAACTAAACAAATGGACAAACGAGGTTAAAGATACGCCTTCGTGTGAACTGGTCACACTTGCTGAATATTAACCATCAGCGGGGTGTGGCGTTACGAAAATAGCACGCAGCTCGAAATGCATGCTAGAAAGACAAATATCACGATAGCTTACTCAGCAAAATCTCGGTATACATCCCTTTAAGCCAGACACCGCGAATTGACGTTCACTAAGATTTCCTTAGCTTCATCAGGCAAAATATGACTCCGGCTATTAATCTTCAGCGCTGCTATATCGATTTATAGCATTTCATTAAAAAGCCTGACTTCATTCAGCACAACAAAATTTACTACGCGGCCTAGTCACCGCAATTTTGCGATAATACAGTTCTCAGCAAAGTTCTTCTGTTTTGCGGAAATTTGTTGATGTTCTTCTTTTTTCTTTTATTAAACATCTGTGTCGAGCACAATATATCACATGGATTAACCGTTCTAATAATTAGACCGATTTTATTCTAGTCACTGTGTAAAAATATGAAGTTTACCTGAGTAACTCAAAAGCTATTTATTATACGAGAATTCCGCATTGAACGCGTCTGGGTTTGCGCGGATCGTAAGCATGCATTACGAGTTCGTAGCTGAACTGGAAGTGACGTACGGAAACGCACTTGCTGCAGGTGGCGGATTTCATCGGGTTACGACAGCCGAAGGCGTGGCCGCTGAGGTGGCGCCGCACACGTATCTTTGGTATAAACTATCTACTGAGGCGGAGCCCACCTTAGAATCTGACTCCGCCCCGCTTGCAATCATGAACTTGTGCTTTGGGGATGAGAATTTGCCTTGTGGTGATGATGATACGTGGGTGAAGCTGGACAAGGCAGTGGACCGCCAAAAAGGCCGCTATCTATGGTTCCGGACCTCGCAGTTTCAACCTCGTACGTCATTCTCAGAACAGAAAACCGAGGTCATGCCTCTCAAAGAGATACGGGTGGTAAGAGATCTTAAAGATGTCCCAAAACTCTTCGAAAGTCTCGACGAACCGCTCCTCAGCGTTGATGACGTAGGAAGTAAGCAGAAAAAACACTATATTAATTGTTGCAGTGATTAATGCCAATGATTGTTGATGACAGAGGAGATGCGGACGTACCTGTGCTTTCAGAGACTTAGTAGTGAAGATTTATCAAGCTCTACTTGGTCTATTGTAAACCAAAAAGTGGGCAACTGGATCGACATCAAAGACCTGTCGTCCAATAAGTGGAGCGTGGCCCAGATTCTGCAGCACTCAGTATCAGAGATACGCGCGCATATTCCGACGTGGAATAAAGGACGTAATGAATATTTATCACGCTCAACGTATCGAAATCGGGTTGCTAAGCTGGGTACCCATACAAACATATACATGTCTCCAGCCTATCCGTATCCAAGGAAGCAAGGTAGTTTGTGGAGCGCTACTTTGAAAGACTTACAACAAGCTCGCGAACACTTTGACAAATATTTCTACGACCGAGACAAGCAGAAAACGTATTTGCAGCAAAATCTTATACCATTTGTTGAAAAGTCGCTGCTGTGTACGTTTTTGTCGAGTGATCTTACAGAAGAGATGAATGCATTTCATCAGCACGTGCTGAAAAACGTCATTGCTTGTATGCTTGGCAATGATGCGGACAGTGTGATGGAGTTGATGCTATCCTTATTGCGAATGATTCTTAATGGCCATAGCTCTTGCATGTTTTATTATGTCAAGTACCCAGGAAATTACTCGGCGACTAAGTACCAACGTTTGGTTTATACGTCATATTTACTTACTCCTGATGCGTTGGCGGCGATACCTTCACGCAATCCCTGTCGATCATTATACTTTATTGACAATGTCGATCTGTTCATTCAAGCGGGAGGCTTTCAACTAATTTTAGAACGCCTTGCGAGTGACAACATTGCGCTCACTGAGGTCTTGCTGTACTGCACAATTTTTAACACAGCAAAACCATGCCTTATACAGCACAAGCAGCGCCGCAACTCGGCTTCGATTCGTCAACAATCGACGACTGAAGCGCAATCAGAAGATTTTTTTCGCGAATTCTGGATTGCTACTTTTTCGCGGCTGCGGCGCATGACTGAAGACGAGCTTAAAAACGACGATGGGATTATCGATCGCATTGTGGGCGCTCTGGATCTCCTTTGTCGCGATGGATTATTGCTTGGAAGTTGCCGCACCAGGCCAGATATCGACGATTCGAGCGCATTGGGTATCATGGATTTGACTCGTGAATTGGAATTTGCGGAGGCGATCGAAATTTTTCATTTGGATCTTTCGAAAAAATTTATTTGCTGTCCTTATCTGTCGCGACGATTGCTGAGTATTTCACGTATAAACGAATTGATTTTGATGGCGCAACGAAGGGATACTAGTCAGAAAAAGGCAAGCTTAAATTCGCGACGTGCACCAGCCTCAAGTACATTGTCAGCCTTCAGCACGAGTACTTCTTTGTTGAATTTGGATAACGAGCCTATGACAACGTGGTTACGCTCGAAGTACATCGTGGAATGGTTGGTATCATCTGATTTCTTGGAGATAATCCTGGGAGACCGAGAATGTTGTGCAAAATACGCTCTCCAAGAGGGTACACATTTAGAAATCCTGAAGCGCTCTAAAAGAATATTTACCTTTGTAGCGGCCCATGGTCTGTTAACGGAGGGGCATATTGTGCTTATGTGGAAAACAGCTTTAAGTCAACTTAGCTCTGGCAGAAAAGCAGTATTTGACATGCTTATTACTCTTTGTGGTGTACTTTCAGCAGAGATGGTGGATGTTGTCGTGATACTTTTGACGCAAGTTGCTGTGAGCGACTATGATGAACTCATTGTCGACTTTATTAAACGCGTGATAATGATCGCCTCTAAGCTCGTTGTTGATATGGAGACGGGTGGATCAAAGCTGTCGCTAACAGCACTTGTCACTGCTGCGTCTGGCTCGAGAAACAAACAGAGCTTCAGTGCTCAAAAAGATGTCGAAGTCCTAAATAAGGTGGTGAGCTTATGTTGCACTCTGTACTGGAATGCAATAACTCAGACTGAAGCGTCTGGTGAAAATAGTATTCGTGAATCGATGCGTGCTGGCGTTGAGATAGCTCTCGCTGACTCGTTAAATTTTGTGCAAAAGTTGTGGATTTCCTCTGGTCATTTATCATCACCATCGGGTGTAGAGCAGCAGCAATTATTGGGTGATTATCTTCGCAGATGTGCACAGAACATCGAGTGCGGAACGCTGGTGGAAACGTCCATGAGATTGATTGAGCTAATTGTGAGAGGCTACGGCGGCGGGTCCTCATTGGCTACTTCATTGGTAAATGTAAACTCGCTTCCTACAACCTCGAGCAATCTTTTGGAGAAATTAAACACTGCACACAATATCGTGTCTGTAGTCGTTAACGCAATCACGAGCTGCGTCGCTCAGTCTGAGAGCCGATCCCAACAGTCTTTATTGGATGCCATCATGATGCGTTTGAAATTCCTTGGTTACATCGTGACCAATTCCGACTTAAATCTATCTTATGAGGCAGTTGGCATTTTGTGGAGTTGTTTTAATGCCCCGGATAGCACCACGGAAGAACACAAAGTTTTTTTTGCATGGTTCACATCTGTCCTTCCTGATCCTAACAACTTTGTTCACCGAGCGTATTCTGGTCATGCAGGTTTAGCTGAAACTGTGGTATGTGAAGTTTTTCGATCTTTGACCAAGCCAGACGCAGGGACAAATAAAGAGATAGGTGCTTCTCAGTTTTGTTTAGACGTGCAGACGATGGGTGAGGAATCGTTTTGGGCACTAGAGCGCTTGTTTCGATTTGTCAACACAAGTACAAAGCGTATTTCCTTGGCTGCCTCGCGGAGAGTGTCGCACACCACAAATGAATCCGGAGGTTTTGTCGTAGAAGCCATGGATTTAGAAGGCCTAGAGACACTTTATGATGTAGCTCTGCTAGCAAAGAGTGACATCGTAAGTCAGCAAGCGAGCAATTATCTAATTTATTTGCACCTTCACGTCGGCTCAAAGCTTGTACGACGTGAGGTCTGGACAGACTTTGTGGAAAGGTGCTTCCGTAGATTAGAGCAGGAAGTTCAGACCACGGATGGTTTTTTCAAGCCACTAGTGGTACTTCGTTTGTCAGTACTACTAAGTACTTTCCTTCATCAGTCAGTTATTCACTCGCACGGTAGTGCCAATGGAGAAGGGGCTTTTGATGGCCCAGAGGAACTCAATGTTCACGTGCGAACGCAAGGGGGTCGAGTCGCCGCACCTTTTCGCTATCATTTGAAACGAACCTCGCTAGTTTCAGAGCTGCGTGATCGAATTGCCAAGGATACAGGTCATCCTGCGGATCGAATTCGAATTGTGAACTCGGGAAAGGTTAAATTGACCGCACAAGGACATGGAAAATTCACCCTCGAGAAAGCTCGTATTTTCAATGAATCGGTTCGGCCCTCTCGCTTGCATCCAGAAACGCTGCCGATTAAGCAGAAATCACCAGCTATTTCTAACGAAGCCAAGCGTATTAGCTACGTCGAGGCCATCCTTCTGTCAAAAGTGGAAAGCGATACGAGTGGGCACGCTAGTCGCAGTACCTTAGACTTTCACGGCGCCGCAAGTGCTGCTGCTGCGGCAGGTATAGTTACAGGTACAAATACAATTGGAAGTGGGAACAATAGCTGTTTAGAGAGTGATTGGCTTTTAGTCAAAACCGAAATTTCAGGAAACGAGAAATGGGTAGCACTCCTATTCAATCTCCTATCATATAACGATGGCATTGCTGAAGAAGCTTGGAAGATACTCAAGCTGCTCCCGACTAATGAATCCATGGAAAAAGCAATGCGTACATTGAATAATGTGCTCGCGATTGATGGGTCTTTTCGTAAGAAACCGACCTCGTTCGAGTGGAAAACTCTTTTGGAATCTGATTGTCCTCCAAAATTATTGTATCAGCTTGAGCTTGTGGAGAAATTTGCACTCTGCAGTGATAGATGCAATGGCCAAGACAGTGATGAAGAAGGAAATCAAAAAGTTTCGAACCTTACTAGTGAATCTGAAACAGATGATTTAATTGGCACTGCAAATTTCTGGAGTGCGTCTTTCATAGAACTTGGCGGACAGACTCGTCTCGAACAATTTGTGCTGTCGTCAAATTTGCGTCAGCTGCTTGGCCAAGGAACACTTTATGAAATGTGCTTATCTAAACTTCTTAAACTGCTTCGCCATTTCGTTCTGATTAAATCTAAATTGGAGGAAGTGAGAAACGACTTACCCCAACAAAATTTTCATCAGCTAATTCGTCAGCTCCTAGAAACGCTGAGTAGTATTCTGGCGGTAGACAAAGCGTCCAGAATTGCCCCATCGTCCAATTTGTTATCGAATGAGAAGTCTAACGCAAATACAAAGGATTTTGAGAAACCACTTGCTCTGACGATGCACACTCGCCCTCAGGTTGATGACCCTGACAACATCGACAAAATTCCGAGTGATGCTTACTTAATGACACGACTGCTATCTTGTATTGCTACGTGTGCTCTGGCGGCGAACCAAGGAGCATCAGCATTTTTGGAGACTTCTCCGGATCATGGAGACGTCATTTTGCGTTGCCTCGTAGAGAGCCGCTTTAAGCCTGTTCGGTTGGAGGCCGCCAACGCAATTGCTGCTTTGTCAACTGTGCAAAATAAGCTCCGGGCAGATCGATTTGCTTGCTGCAACTACTTTCTGCAGCTTATTGGAGGGTACACGGGGACCGTGACTAACGAGGAATACTATCATATATTCACATTGCTTGTATCAAGCGCAGAGGACCTTACTAATTTCGCAATTCTCTCGTCATGTAAGATCTTGTGTGGTCGAATTAAGGCGTTTAAAATTAACGATGAAGCTTCAGC
Source organism: Plasmopara halstedii (assembly GCF_900000015.1). NCBI lineage: Eukaryota > Oomycota > Peronosporomycetes > Peronosporales > Peronosporaceae > Plasmopara > Plasmopara halstedii. The sequence continues at coordinate 38,034 of NW_020187208.1, read as the reverse complement.
TTTCACTGCTTCTACGAGTATCATGAAAGAAAGTAGGCATTTGGAGTTGGCAAAACTCACACCCAGTAATCAAATTTGTTTGTCCACCACTGATGCGCTTCTTGAAGGGCAGCTGTCAACACTGCTCTCTATCATAAAGCGAATCCCAGCAGTTTTAGCAGATGGCAATCTCGCCATACCATTTGGTAGACGCAGCTTGCGAGAGGTTGTTGCTCGAACGCTTCATAACGAAGAAGGGATTGTTCATGAGCTGTTCCACGAGTGTCTATTTGCTACATCTGACTTGAAAACGAGTGATGAGAGCCAAAGCGAGGGGAGTAACGTTGGGCTTTTTAATGGTCAGGCGTGCTCTAAGTCCAAGTATTATTTACGGCAACCGAAATGCCGCAGCGATTCTTGCCGAAAGATTGCTTTTGACTTACTCAAAGAGCTCTCAGTCGATAATACCGATGGCTTGCGTTATCTGTTGACCCAGATGGCTAATCAGCACACTCTTGACCGTCCACTTGATCCCCTCGCAACACCGTCGGCTTCAAAACTCAAACGGAAGAGTGCAAAGTCTATTAACGACCAATTGCTATTGCGCGGAAAATACGTGGGTCTCAAGAATCTTGGGTGTACGTGCTACCTCAATTCAACAATCCAGAGTTTTTTCATGATGCCGCGTTTTCGCCGACACATTCTGCGCCTACAAGCAAGCGGCAGTGAAACGAAGAGTCTTATATTTGAGCTTCAATCGTTGTTTGCACATCTTGAGGGAAACGCAAAGCCCTATTACAATCCGCGCTCGTTTACTCGTGCAATAAAGACGTGGGATGGAGAAACGATGGATGTAAATGTTCAACAAGATGCCAGCGAATTTTTAACGTCATTTTTCCAGCAAATTGAGTCGGAAATGAACGGCAGCAGTGCCAACAATGGGGAATTTCTTACAAGTGACGAAAGTATACTGAATACATTTTTTGGCGGGGAATTTAGCAATGAACTTGTTGCCGAAGGTGATCGTTATAGCGAGCGCTTTGAACCATTCCACTTCATTTCTTTGCCAGTTCGCGATCGTAAAAATTTAAAGGAATCGCTGGAGGGGTGGGTTCAAGGTGAAAAGGTAAGCTATACATGGGAACACACTTGTGATCTGAAAATTGGAGAGAACAGTACTTTTGATGATAGCAAAGACGAAACAAAAGTGACGCTGGATACGCACAAGCGAATTTCCATTTCAAAGCTGCCTGCCTATTTGATTATACATCTAAAGCGCTTTGAATTTGACTTTGAAAAAATGCAACAAATTAAGCTTCACGATCGATTCGAGTTTCCTACCGAGTTGGACATGTACCCATATACCAAGGAAGGTCAGCAAATAAAGAGGAGAAGATCAGTATCATCCGTTGATGACGGAACGGCTGCTCACGATGTCCGTATGCGTACGTCTTCTGACAGCACAGATTGTAGAAGAACGACAGCTCCAGAGTACTCACAATATGAACTCGTTGGAACTGTTGTGCACCTTGGAACGGCTCATTCGGGACATTATTATTCTTTTTTACGCGATCAACAAGTCCCACGGGACACGAATCTGTGGTATGAGTTTAACGACAAGCTGGTGAAACCGTTTGATCCAGCTCAGATTCCTGAAGAGTGCTTTGGAGGTGAAGAATCCGCACATTCTCATCAGAACTCAGCCACCAAGGTTTTATCACCTGAAGCTGATGCTGCATCGTCAGCAAAGATGAAGAAGCGCAGCAGTTTTATGCTCTTCTACGCCCGAGTGACTTCGTCACTACGACTGGTAGAAAATGAGGAAGTTTCGTGCGTTAGCTTTGCGACCATTGTTCTCGTGGTCGCATTCTTTTCAAGACTGAAGCGACGAGCGACCGAAAAGCTGGCTGCATTGCGTCGTGTGGCCCAAGTAATCGCCCCAGAACCGATCTGTAAGCTTATTGCGATGGAAAACCGCCTTTTCTGGCGAAAAAAATATCTGTACAATAAGCGATGTCTAAAATTTACATATCACTTGCTGCGATCTTGCCTCGTCGGATTTGAAAATGCAAAGAATATGGCTGTGATGCCGCATTTTGAGCCAGTAGAAGCTCAATTTGAGGCCTTGCAAGTGGCGACCAAATTTGTGTTGGGCACGTTGTTGCAAGGTGGAGAAGTAATCAAGCTAACGGAATGGCGTTTGATTTTGCAGTCTCTCTACCATTCTGACGTTGAAGGCTGTCGCTGGTTTTTATCGATAATGGAAGCCAACGAATCGCTACTGCTTGAGCTGCTGATCTTTCATGAGAATCAAGAAGTTCGTGAATTGATGGCCAATGTAATTTCGGAAGCAATAGTAACGACGTCGAATGCTCCATATGAAGGGGACGCACACGATAGAACATCAAGCTTGTCAATGGAAGATCAGAATAAGAAACTGCCTGCATCGTTCGAGTTCATGTTTTTTCTCATCCAGCTCATGCCTGCACTACTCTCAGTGCCTGTTCACCACCATCGACAGTATTTTTTCACGATGTACGATTTTGTGCAGACTGGGCGCAACGAAGGGTCGTTTCTAGTGGTGAATAGCGTGGTGGGTGCGATCGTGTCTCTACTCACTGGCCTTGGCAATACGCAACCTCTGCTTCAATCGCATCTGAGAAAGCATAAGTCAAAGCAAATTCTTAAACGCATTGACCTAAGCGTCACGATTTTAAAGCTATTGTCAGTGCTCATTCGATGCAGTGTACCTCCCGCAATGGATGTTGAGTCGAGCCATCTAAATCTGCCTACCAACATGGCGCAAGAACCCGTGGATCTTACACCAGCCGATCACAATGTGCTTTTGAACGAGCGCTTCATTACTCTGCTGACTCAAAGGGCGAATCATTACACGAAGGAGACAAAACCATTGGAGCAAATTATATGTCATCTCTGCTGGGAAAGTCGGCGTGTTTCTGCGGCATTCTTGGAAAAAATCATGCATGGTATCGAAGTGGAGGATCATCATGACGTCAAGCCATATTTTCGTACGTTAAATTCGCTACTCAAGATCCGAGACTCGCTTGCTGAAGAACGTCTCACGGATGGACTCACCAAACTCGTTGCCGTGATGGCATCGCAGCAACGCTACTACAAGGCCACCGAAACATCCCTTGACATGCTCACAAGGCTTGCCAAACGTCACAGTGGTGTGACACAGTGGCTTTGCTCTAATAGACAAAGCTGCATGTGGATGGAAAAGTGGCTACTAGCCCATTGCGGTGCTGAGGGATACCTGCAACAACGTAAAACTGTTTTGATCAAACCCAACAGTACATCATCGTGGGTGAACGTGAGTGTAACGAGTTCAGGGCTCATCAAAGCGATTGAACGCTCCATCACAAAACTATTACCGCGTATTCGCAGCATTTTAGACCCGGAAGGTGTCGTTGAGACCTTTTATGATAGTGACGACAACCCGCAGCGACTTGTGGGCAAGCGTGTGCGAGTAAAATGGGCAAAGGATAAGTGGTACGAAGGCATTGTACAGGAATTTAACGAGGATACGTATGAGCACTTTGTCGTGTATGATGATGGCGATAAACGGTCGTACCACATGTCGGAAAAACTTTTCTATGTTGTGAACCTGACTTCGTCACCCAAATCACGCCAGAGAAAGCTCCAACAGCAACAAGCTTGAACAACCGGACTTGTAATTAGTCTTACAAAGAGTTAAAAGGTGGCCAGTCTTGTCGTAAGCTATTACCGTAAGGGTCTGCTCCCTCATTTAACCCAGCAAGGTTGGTGATTTGGCAGTGCTCAAGAAAACCATGATGTTGACTAAGCGCTGTGTATTTTTATCAGTTAGAACCTTATCTTGAAACCGAGGCGATATAATCCTGTCAAGCATTAGAATGTTGATGGAAATTGTGGATATTACGACCGTTAGAATAGAGATGACCTGTGAAGAAATGAGGAACAGGACAAGCGGATGTGAATGGAACCCAAGACATATTTGTGCAAGCTTCAAATATTACGAGCTTTATTAGAGGATATGACGCAATCGCACTGCAAAATGTGGTGACGATTTGACTGAGAGCGAGCAAACAGAAGTGAAATCGGAGGTGATTAGCTGTTGCCCACATATTCAACGATGGCTTCGAAGCAATAGGTCTTGCTCTCAACTTTTTCCAAAAAAAATTTCGACGACTTCGGCATTTGTGCCACCCTACTTAATTGCTACTGATAACAAGTACAAGGTGCACGCAATCTAACTGAATTAATCTGGAGGACGTCAAGATATGAAGTGATGGTGTCGGTCTTGGCGACTTTATGGGACTTTAAGCCCTACGCATCATGACCGTAGCTCACATTTACGTCACGCGTAGGGTTCCATCACTTCGTAGCTCAAGCTAGAATGGTTGATCAAGCACGAAAGATGGGCTAATCATTCGGCCCTACTATGGTGAACGCACACATTACCCAGTTGCCACTAGGACTAGAGCGAAGCATTGAATTAGCGAGGTAGAGTATCATGATATAACCCCATGATCAGTACGGTATGGATGAGGGTGATGGAGCTCCTTTAATAAGAGATTTATAAGGACGTTATGCATTTTATTATCATAGACATCAAAATAGATACATGTAATGCCACTATCAGCTAGTCTTAATGCCAAAGTCTTTGTATTTAGCTTAATCTGTTCGGATGCACGATAATCCAGCTGCGTCTGGAACACTTAGTGGTTGCAGCGCGGAAAAGTACATGTTACTTAAGAGGCTCTCAGTAGACAGCACCCGAAATTCTCCGGTGGCAGTTTGGCGAGCGGCTAGCCTGTCTTCTGTGCACTGATTACGAGGAGGAAGAGTCAAGACTTAATCCTTTCGAGATGCACGATAATTCTGTTGCGTCTGGACCACTTAGTGGTCGATTTTTGACGACCGAGTTAAAATAAAAGTGTCCCTGTTATGAGGATGAAAGATTACATGCTTTGCAGCGAGGCTGCCGTAGCTCTTTGCTTAAAGGAAGCTAAGCTAAGGTCACCGATCTTGCGTCCTTTCAAAGAACCAGTACTAGTGTAGCGGGTCGCAACCCGCTACTACTAAGTACTAAAGCCTTACCAAGGCAAACCAACCTTTCTGATCAAAATCGAAACTGAATTTGATTGTTTAGTTGCGGCAGAGCCGCTAATGTCTGATTAAGCAAAACCTAACGAATACAGCAATATGCATTACTACTGGCATCCTGCCACGCGGTGGCTTTTTATTACGGTGTAGCCACACTGCGTTATCCCACGAACTATGAAATACACACCTATGTACGGTAGCACAATTTTGTGCGACCTACCCTTTTCTCACAAGGGCACGTGTAACCCCGTTACAATTTTCGTATCTGGGCTCTTGACAAAAATTCAAGCATTAGAAGATCTCAAGAAAATATCGTTATCAACAGCCAAAGGCGCGAATCCTGTAATCGTTGGCTTATAGGCGACCACCAGCTATAAAATGCGTTAAGAATACACCTCTAACGTTTCATTAAGCAAGGATCTACAAGCACAACAGGCGTAGTCGCCGATTGTGAGCATCAGGTTCTTCGGATTGAACTAGATTCAGATGGCATTTTCATTACCAGACTGTTCAAGCGACAAAAATCGCGGGTATTCAAACCTCCTTAACAGAGTTACTGAGTGTGATCGAAGTTCTTGTCCACCAATGAAGGGGGCGAAAAATAAGCGGACTCTGCCCAGACGCATAGCGAGGATGGTGGCAGGCCCTATTCTAGAAAGGGTACTAATCTTCAATGGTATGGAAACTCCATATAACCACTTTTATAAGAGCGGTTGGTGTCGAACTGAGCGCAAACCACAACTTTCGTGACTTGAGGGCCGATTGGGGCGCGGAAGGTGAAGACATTACGAGTGCTTCAGATGCAATTAATCTCAGCCAAATCGAGAGCAACGAGAGCCTGATTGAAAAAGCGCGAGACAGCTTCCTAAGAGACTTTTAGCTCAGCCTCGGGGCTAACAGCCCAGTGTGCATCAAAACATTGGATTTTATGAAGCCAGAATATTTTTAATAGATTCAGAAGGGACGTGCAACTGCGTGCGATGTGCGACCGTTGAAATCATCAAAGATGATGAGTACCATTTCACGCGCAATGAGATAAATTGGTGAAGGCGAGGACCTTAAAAGCACAGAATGCTGTTGGTGTAACGAAATGCTGAATAGGTATACTATACAGTCTTAGGTATGGCGTGGCCTGAGTCATAAATAACTAGTTTGGGTATCACACACATTTCTCCCAGTGGAGCTGTGGTGTCAATAAGCAACCCTTGTTTAAGAGCAAAAGCGCGGGCACAAAGCTGCAATTAATTTGCTTAATATATGGTATTTTCCGATCTAGTTTTCAGCAATTTTCTATCGTAAGGACCGTAGGCTTAGCTTATTGCAGTAGAACAATTGACTTTCGTCTGAGTTTATATTGATGTGATGATATTAGCGACGTTATGTTGCGGTTCCCGAAAAGAGTTTATTTTACACTATCTTCGTGCAAATTGTTGTCCAGACCAAATCACATCCTTAAAAATATTTGGAATAGCGGCACTGACAAATTCTCGATTGCCAATTTCTATAAATGCCTGTGGACCATGGTTTCCAACGAAGTATTTCATTAAAAGGTCGTCGCTGGCGTCAAAAAGGATACCCTTGTACATTATTCTCAAGTGTTTAATATTAATATCCATTACCGATTCCTCAGAATTGCACGACTATGGACGAACATATCGTAAAAAAGAGGTCTTTAAGTCACCGCGATGCGGCTTTAGCTGCTTTGGCACTAGCTCGCTGGAACGTGAAAAGCCCCGTGAGCATATTTAGTGGGCCCCAAATCATTCCACTCGAGGTACTTCGTGTACTGCGTTACTCGAGCAAAATATTTATTGAGTGTTAGCACTTCGCTCTAACTCCTCGGTCGCTACGGG
>NW_020187208.1:30049-31015 GCF_900000015.1 Plasmopara halstedii | reverse complement strand
CAGTACGCCCGCGGCTTCACGGGAAGCACATGCCAAGCCCTCAGCAACGAGGCGCCACACACTGCCCGCCACAAGCGACGGAATTTCTCGTCTAGAATTCGACCACGACTCGGATACTCCTTTTTAGCATGGGAAGATGAGGAGGGCGAGGTGCACCAACGGCGCGACGTGAGCCCTGCCTGAATCTTGCAGACACTGTATCCGTTTCCCGACCTCTCGACTTACGGAGAAAGTGTTATTATTACCCATCTCCTCGACGAGGCACAGGAGCTGCAGCTGGTTACTGCCCACAGGGTGGCTCTCATGCGCTCAAATCCACCTTCGTTCTAAGACCCTTGTATAGAATACGGCTTCTGCTCGGCGAAACCCGCTGCTACAGCAAAAGACGCGATCGCTCGATCCTCAGGCGTCTACGTAATCGGACCCCCGGCCGCTAAACAAGCTGAGCTTGACCAGCGGAAAGCTCTCCGAGCTCGCTTCTTGGTACCTCAAAAAATCCCAATGGATAGGTACCGCGCTCGACTTCGCGCTCAAAGAGAGGGCATCCATGTACCCGCAATGCGGACTACTCCTGCGGTGCTCGCCCCTGACAAAACCAATGCAGATGATGAGGAGCTTTTTGAGCGATGGGTGCAGCGGCACCGAAAACATTCCTTTCCCTTTCACTTACAGCGGAGCCACGAGGTAGTGGATATGCGCATAGAACGCTATCTTCGATTTCAGTTTGCCAAACTTAAGGCGCAACGCCAACTTCCTGCATATTGGCGCCCTACGACATATAGAATAATCCATGACGCTCCCGCGAGACTTGTGGTTACTCACACGGGTGAATCTACGACCACAGCGGCTCAAAGCCACAGTAAAGGTCAGCTCATGACCTCAGATTTCCCGGGCTACCGCCGAGAAGCGCGAGGCGCACGATGACACGAAGCGTCACGAACTTTTGATCACAAGCGTCCGCGACGT
>NW_020187208.1:29169-30039 GCF_900000015.1 Plasmopara halstedii | reverse complement strand
GGCTATCCTTCTTTGCGGAATATAACTTCGAGGTGAAGTATAAGCCGGAAAAGCAGAAGCTTTGGCTGACGCGTTGTCACGCAGACCAGACTATGAGCTTGCTCAAGTTACAACTGTAACGTCGTCTGTGACGGATTTGATCCACACCGCGTATGCGGGTGATGGGATGTGTGTAGCGTTGCTACGGGCTCTAGATAGCAATGAGCTTAGAACCTCGGACAAGAAATTGTCATCAAGATGGCGTGCACGATTGCACCGATATTCGTTGAATAATGGGTTGCTATATTATAGCACCGATTCAACGGATACACCGCGAATTGTGGCTCCTCATGATGAGGATTTGAATTACCGTATCCTCTATGAGGTCACGACACGCCACTCAGTGGTGATCTCGGTCGTGAGGAAACGTACAACTAGGTGAGTCACCACTTTTGATGGCCCAAGTTGTACAAATGGACGAGCACCTATGTGCGTACGTGTGAGACGTGTCAACAGATGAAACCCGCTTGAAATACGGCTGCGCCGCTGGTCAGCTTACCAGTACCCACTTGGTGCTGGCAGTCCATGAGTTTGGACTTTGTATTTGGCCTACCGAAAGATTCGGCAGGCAACACGGGTGTCGTGGTATTCGTCGACCGGTTGAGCAAGAAGGCTCATTTGGCGGCGGTGCCTGACACCATCGGCGGAGTCGGTACAGAAATGCTGTTTGTAGATCGTGTTTTGCGACAACACAGACCCCCGAAGTCGATTGTCTCTGATAGCGACCCCCGTTTCACAGGAAACAAATTGGTCGAGTATCTTCAAGGTGCTCGGCACAAGCTAGATATGTCGAGAGCGGATCTTCCGTAGACCGTTAGCCAAACCGAAAGG
>NW_020187208.1:26876-29159 GCF_900000015.1 Plasmopara halstedii | reverse complement strand
TCTTTCGTGATCGGAGCTCCGCTGAGCGTCATGCTGAAGTAGCATATCGCTGTGCGGAGCTCTTGACGTTTTAAAGCACGTCGTGCGTCGGCTGCCTCGCCTCGAGGACTACTGCGCTCTGTCGGAGCAACTCCTAGTCGTGGAGCAGGCGAATGCGTCGCTGCATGCGACGGTGGAGCGCTTGGCGCCATTAGAAATGGAGGTTGTTGCACTCCGTGCTCAGAACCAGTTGCTGGTTCAACTTCTGAGTGGCCGAGGGCCCGTGGGATCCGCATTGACACCAACGCTCCCGCGTTCACTTGGGCCGGATCCCGGTACGGCTTGAGAAAGCCCACGTAAAACACCGAGTGGGTGCGCATCCGTTTTAGGAGGTTCGGCGTATATGCGTGGCCCCGCTTGACCACAACCTTTAACGGTCCGATGAACCGTGGACGAAGCTTCGTCCTGAGGACAGCAGCGGCTGCATGTGTAGGCTGGTTTTTAGAATTTGAATAAAACAGGTCCCCGACCTTATAATTTTCACTTTGCCTCTTCCTTTTTCATCTGCATATGCTTTCTGCAGATCTTCGCTTTTAGCCATCGCATCGCGAACGTGTCGTAGGACACTCAGTCTGGTAGACAGAAGGTCATCGACTTCTTTATGTATGGTAAGAAGGCTGACATCAGCTAGCCGTTCGGCTATTTCTCCCTCACCAAGCCCTAAGCCATGGGGTGGCGGCGTCGGCGGAACGCGAGGATGAATCAGCCCGTTCACGTAGAGCGGCGTATAGCCGGTAGACGATGCACTGCATTGTTCAGTACAAACTCTACGATTGGCAACATGGCGCTCCAGCGCCACGTGGTCTCAGCACAGACGCTGCGAAGAACATCTTCGATGACGTGATTCACCCTTTCGGTTTGACCATCGGTCTTCGGATGATCCGCTGTCGACATATCGAACTTGGTGTCTAGTAGCTTGAAGATAGTCGACGACCAAAATTTTCCCGCAAAACGGGGTCTCTATCAGAGACAATCGACTCTGGGAGTCCGTGGTGACGGAAAAGACGACCCACGAACAGCTTTGCTGTACCGACTTCGTCGATGGGGTCTGAAACCGCCGTCAAATGAGCCATCTTGCTCAACCGGTCGACGAATACCACGATAATCGTGTTGCCTGCCGAATCTTTCGGCAGGCCAAACACAAAGTCCAAACTCATGGGCTACCAGCACCTAGTGGGTACCGGTAAGCTGGCCAGAGGCACAGCCGCATTTAAGGCTGGTTTTACCCGCTGACACGTCTCACACGTGCGAACGTGGGTGCTCGTCCATTTGTACAACTTGGGCTACTAATAGTGTTGACTTACAGAGTTGTACGTTTTCTCACGACCAAGACGACCACTGAATGGCGTATCGTGTGCCTCAAAGAGGATGCGGCATTTCAAATCCTGATCATGAGGAACCACAATTCGTGGTGTATCCGTTGAATTGGTGCTATAATTTAGCAAACCGTTCTTCAATGAATACCAGTGCAATCGTGCACGCAATCTTGCTGACAATTTCTTGTTCTAGTTTCCAAACGCCTTGCTCCTAGAGCCCGTAGCAACGCTACACACATCCCATCACCCGCATACGCGGTGCGGATCAACTCCGTCATAGACGACGTTACAGTTGTAACATGAGCAAGCTCATGGTCTGGTCTGCGTGACAACGCATAAGCCAAAGCATTCTGCTTTCCCGGCTAATACTTCTCCTCGAAGTTATATTTCGCAAAGAAGGATAGCCATCTAGCCATACTCTGCGAGAGGTGGGGCGACTTAGTCGCAGTGCGTAATGACGCATGATCTGTATAGATCACAAACGGCTTGGGTTCGAGCAGGTCGACCCTGAACTTGAAAAGTGCATACTTTATCGCAAGTAGCTCCTTGTCATGAACAGGATGGTTCTTCTCTGCAGCTTTGAGCAGTCACGATTCGAACGCGATCACCCGATCTCGCCCTTCGGCGTCTGCTTGCAGCTGTGCACAGCCGAGGGCAGAGTCCAAAGCGTCACAGACGACGCTGAAAGGACGATCAGGGAGCGCCAGTATCGGTGCATGCAAGAGGCTGTCTTTGACCCCGTCAAAAGCCTTCTGATGTTCGGTGTTCCAAGACCATTCCGCATCTTTTTAAGGAGATTGGATAATGGCCGGGCCATTTCTGCGTAATTTACGCTGTGCTTGTGTAAGTAGTTGGCGAGACCAACCCACCTACACAAGTCCTTCTAATTCTTTGGAACCGGCCAGTCTACAATGGCCTTTACTTTTAT